>NW_027480840.1:0-144402 GCF_051401765.1 Calliopsis andreniformis | reverse complement strand
TATTATGATCATCACTGAGATTCTTACGGCGATTACGACTATTACGATTATTATGGCTATAATAACCATTATTAGGTTTTTTCCTGATCATTCTGTTTATTATTACGATGTTATGACTATTACGGTTAGTATAACTATTACTATGATTATTACGGCTATTATGATTGTTGCTATGGTAATTATGATTATTATTATGATTTTTATGATTGTTGTGGTTATTATGACGATTACTATAATTATAATGGTTGATAGTATGGTAGCTATGATCATCAGTCAGATTAATATAGCTATAATGGTTATTATGGTTATTATGGCTATTATAATGGTTATTAGGGTTGTTTCCAAGTCTATTATGGTTATTATCATGATTATTATGATTATTATGTTTCCTAGTATGATTGTGAGAATTATTATGATCATTGTTACGATTATTCTGGTTATAATGGCTATTAAGATTATTATGGTTGTAATAACGAGTATTAGGTTATTTCCATGATTATTCTGTATATTATAACGATGTTATGATTATTACAGTTAGTATAACGATTACTATGATTATTACGGCTATTATGATTGTTGCTATGATTGTTATGATTGTTGTGGGTATTATGACGATTACTACGATTATAATGGTTGATAGCATGGTTATTATGGTCAGTATTCGGATTACTATGGCTATTAAGATTATTATGGTTATTATGTCTATTATATTGGTTATTATGATCGTTTCCAAGTCTATTATGTTTATTATAATGATTATTATGATTATAATGTTGCTTAGTATTACTGTGAAGGTTATTATGATCATTACTATTATTATTCTGGTTATTATGGTTATTAAGATTATTATGGCTGTAATAACGATTATTAGGTTATTTGCATGATTATTCTGTATATTATATCGATGTTATGATTATTACAGTCAGTGTAACGATTACTATGATTATCACGGCTATTATGATTGTTGCTATCATAATTATGATTATAATTATGATTGTCATGATTGTTGTGGTTATCATGACGATTACTGTGATTATATTGGTTGATAGCATGGTAATCATGATCATCATTCAGATTACTATAGCTGTTATGATTATTATGTTTATTATGTCTATTATATTCGTTATTATGATTGTTTCCAAATCTATTATGGTTATTATTATGATTATCATGATTATAAAGTTCCTTAGCATGATTGTGAGGGTTATTATGATCATTATTATTATTATTCTGGTTATTATGGCTATTAAGATTGTTATGGCTGTAATAACGATTATTAGGTTATTTCCATGATTATTCTGTATATTATAACGATGTTATGATTATTACAGTTAGTATAACGATTACTATGATTATCACGGCTATTATGATTGTTGCTATGATAATTATGATTATAATTATGATTGTCATGATTGTTGTGACTATCATGACGATTACTATGATTATATTGGTTGATAGCATGGTTACTATGATCATCATACAGATTACTATAGCTATTATGATTATTATGGTTATTACGGCTATTATAATAGTTATTATGGTTGGTTCCCAATCTATTACGGTTATTATCATTATTATTATTATGATTATTATGTTTCTTAGTATGATTATGACGAATATTATGATCATCACTGAGATTCTTACGGCGATTACGACTATTGCGATTATTATGGCTATAATAACGATTATTAGGTTTTTTTCCTGATTATTCTGTTTTTTATTACGATGTTATGATTATTACTGTCAGTATAACTATTACTATGATTATTACGTCTATTATGATTGTTCCTATGATTATTATGACTATTATTATGATTGTTATGATTGTTGTGGTTATTATGAGGGTTACTATGATTATAATGGTTGATGGCATAGAAATCATGATCATCATTCAGATTACTATAGCTATTATGGTTATTATGGTTATTATGGCTGTTATTATGGTTATTAGGGTTGTTTCCAAGTCTATTATGGTTATTATCATGATTATTATGATTATGATGTTTTTTAGTATGATTGTGAGGATTATTATGACCATTATTATGGTTATTCTGCTTATTATGGTTATTAAGAATTATATGGCTGTAATAACGATTATTAAGCTATTTGCATGATTATTCTGTTTATCATTACGATGTTATGATAATTACAGTCAGTATAACCATTACCATGATTATTACGTCTATTATGATTGTTCCTATGATTACTATGACTATTATTATGATTGTTATGATTGTTGTGGTTATTATGACGATTACCATGATTATAATTGTTGATAGCATGGTAATTATGATCATCAGTCAGATTACTATAGTTATTATGGTTATTATGGTTATTATGGCTATTATAATGGTTATTAGGGTTGTTTCCAAGTCTATTATGGTTACTATCATGATTATTATGATTATTATGTTTCTTAGTATGATTGTGAGGATTATTATGATCATTATTATGATATTTCTGGTTATTATGGTTGTTTAGATTATTATGTCCGTAATAACGATTATTAGGTTATTTCCTTGATTATTCTGTTTATTATTACGATGTTATGATTATTACAGTTAGTATAACTACTACTATGACTATTGCGGCTATTATGATTGTGCTATGATTATTATGATTATTATTATGATTGTTATGATTGTTGTGGTTATTATGAGGGTTAGTATGATTATAATGGTTGATGGCATAGAAATCATGATCATCATTCAGATTACTATAGCTATTATGATTAATACGGTTATCATGGCTATTATAATGGTTATTATGGTTGTTTCCAAGTTTATTATGGTTATTGTCATGATTATTATGATTATTATGTTTCTTAGCATGATTATGACGAATACTATGATCATCAATGACATTCTTATGGTGATTACGACTATTACGATTATTATGGCAATTATAACGATTATTAGGTAATTTCTATGATCATTCTGTTTATTATTACGATGCTATGACTATTACGGTTAGTATAACTTTTACTATAATTATTGCGTCTATTATGATTGTTGCTATGATTATTATGATTATTATTATGATTGTTAAGATTGTTGTGGTTATTGTGACGATTACTATGATTATAATGGTTGATAGTATGGTAGTTATGATCATCAGTCAGATTAATATAGCTATAATGGTTATTATGGTTATTATGGCTATTATAATGGTTATTAGGGTTGTTTCCAAGTCTATTATGGTTACTATCATGATTATTATGATTATTATGTTTCCTAGTATGATTGTGAGAATTATTATGATCATTATTACGATTATTCTGGTTATAATGGCTATTAAGATTATTATGGTTGTAATAACGAGTATTAGGTTATTTCCATGATTATTCTGTATATTATAACGATGTTATGATTATTACAGTTAGTATAACGATTACTATGATTATTACGGCTATTATGATTGCTGCTATGATTGTTATGATTGTTGTGGTTATTATGACGATTACTATGATTATAATGGTTGATAGCATGGTTATTATGATCATCATTCAGATTACTATAACTATTATGATTATTACGGTTGTTATGGCTATTATAATGGTTATTGTGGCTGTTTCCAAGTCTATTATGGTTATTATCATGATTATTATGATTATTATGTTTCTGAGCATGATTATGACGAATACTATGATCATCAATGACATTCTTATGGTGATTACGACTATTACGATTATTATGGCTATAATAACCATTATTAGGTTTTTTTCCTGATCATTCTGTTTATTATTACGATGTTATGACTATTACGGTTAGTATAACTCTTACTATGATTATTACGGCTATTATGATTGTTGCTATGGTAATTATGATTATTATTATGATTTTTATGACTGTTGTGGTTATTATGACGATTACTATGATTATAATGGTTGATAGTATGGTAGTTATGATCATCAGTCAGATTAATATAGCTATAATGGTTATTATGGTTATTATGGCTATTATAATGGTTATTAGGGTTGTTTCCAAGTCTATTATGGTTATTATCATGATTATTATGATTATTATGTTTCCTAGTATGATTGTGAGAATTATTATGATCATTGTTACGATTATTCTGGTTATAATGGCTATTAAGATTATTATGGTTGTAATAACGAGTATTAGGTTATTTCCATGATTATTCTGTATATTATAACGATGTTATGATTATTACAGTTAGTATAACGATTACTATGATTATTACGGCTATTATGATTGTTGCTATGATTGTTATGATTGTTGTGGGTATTATGACGATTACTATGATTATAATGGTTGATAGCATGGTTATTATGGTCAGTATTCGGATTACTATGGCTATTAAGATTATTATGGTTATTATGTCTATTATATTGGTTATTATGATCGTTTCCAAGTCTATTATGTTTATTATCATGATTATTATGATTATAATGTTGCTTAGTATTACTGTGAAGGTTATTATGATCATTACTATTATTATTCTGGTTATTATGGTTATTAAGATTATTATGGCTGTAATAACGATTATTAGGTTATTTGCATGATTATTCTGTATATTATAACGATGTTATGATTATTACAGTCAGTGTAACGATTACTATGATTATCACGGCTATTATGATTGTTGCTATCATAATTATGATTATAATTATGATTGTCATGATTGTTGTGGTTATCATGACGATTACTGTGATTATATTGGTTGATAGCATGGTAATCATGATCATCATTCAGATTACTATAGCTGTTATGATTATTATGTTTATTATGTCTATTATATTCGTTATTATGATTGTTTCCAAATCTATTATGGTTATTATTATGATTATCATGATTATAAAGTTCCTTAGCATGATTGTGAGGGTTATTATGATCATTATTATTATTATTCTGGTTATTATGGCTATTAAGATTGTTATGGCTGTAATAACGATTATTAGGTTATTTCCATGATTATTCTGTATATTATAACGATGTTATGATTATTACAGTTAGTATAACGATTACTATGATTATCACGGCTATTATGATTGTTGCTATGATAATTATGATTATAATTATGATTGTCATGATTGTTGTGACTATCATGACGATTACTATGATTATATTGGTTGATAGCATGGTTACTATGATCATCATACAGATTACTATAGCTATTATGATTATTATGGTTATTACGGCTATTATAATAGTTATTATGGTTGGTTCCCAATCTAATACGGTTATTATCATTATTATTATTATGATTATTATGTTTCTTAGTATGATTATGACGAATATTATGATCATCACTGAGATTCTTACGGCGATTACGACTATTGCGATTATTATGGCTATAATAACGATTATTAGGTTTTTTTCCTGATTATTCTGTTTTTTATTACGATGTTATGATTATTACTGTCAGTATAACTATTACTATGATTATTACGTCTATTATGATTGTTCCTATGATTATTATGACTATTATTATGATTGTTATGATTGTTGTGGTTATTATGAGGGTTACTATGATTATAATGGTTGATGGCATAGAAATCATGATCATCATTCAGATTACTATAGCTATTATGGTTATTATGGTTATTATGGCTGTTATTATGGTTATTAGGGTTGTTTCCAAGTCTATTATGGTTATTATCATGATTATTATGATTATGATGTTTTTTAGTATGATTGTGAGGATTATTATGACCATTATTATGGTTATTCTGCTTATTATGGTTATTAAGAATTATATGGCTGTAATAACGATTATTAAGCTATTTGCATGATTATTCTGTTTATCATTACGATGTTATGATAATTACAGTCAGTATAACCATTACCATGATTATTACGTCTATTATGATTGTTCCTATGATTACTATGACTATTATTATGATTGTTATGATTGTTGTGGTTATTATGACGATTACCATGATTATAATTGTTGATAGCATGGTAATTATGATCATCAGTCAGATTACTATAGTTATTATGGTTATTATGGTTATTATGGCTATTATAATGGTTATTAGGGTTGTTTCCAAGTCTATTATGGTTACTATCATGATTATTATGATTATTATGTTTCTTAGTATGATTGTGAGGATTATTATGATCATTATTATGATATTTCTGGTTATTATGGTTGTTTAGATTATTATGTCCGTAATAACGATTATTAGGTTATTTCCTTGATTATTCTGTTTATTATTACGATGTTATGATTATTACAGTTAGTATAACTACTACTATGACTATTGCGGCTATTATGATTGTGCTATGATTATTATGATTATTATTATGATTGTTATGATTGTTGTGGTTATTATGAGGGTTAGTATGATTATAATGGTTGATGGCATAGAAATCATGATCATCATTCAGATTACTATAGCTATTATGATTAATACGGTTATCATGGCTATTATAATGGTTATTATGGTTGTTTCCAAGTTTATTATGGTTATTGTCATGATTATTATGATTATTATGTTTCTTAGCATGATTATGACGAATACTATGATCATCAATGACATTCTTATGGTGATTACGACTATTACGATTATTATGGCAATTATAACGATTATTAGGTAATTTCTATGATCATTCTGTTTATTATTACGATGCTATGACTATTACGGTTAGTATAACTTTTACTATAATTATTGCGTCTATTATGATTGTTGCTATGATTATTATGATTATTATTATGATTGTTAAGATTGTTGTGGTTATTGTGACGATTACTATGATTATAATGGTTGATAGTATGGTAGTTATGATCATCAGTCAGATTAATATAGCTATAATGGTTATTATGGTTATTATGGCTATTATAATGGTTATTAGGGTTGTTTCCAAGTCTATTATGGTTACTATCATGATTATTATGATTATTATGTTTCCTAGTATGATTGTGAGAATTATTATGATCATTATTACGATTATTCTGGTTATAATGGCTATTAAGATTATTATGGTTGTAATAACGAGTATTAGGTTATTTCCATGATTATTCTGTATATTATAACGATGTTATGATTATTACAGTTAGTATAACGATTACTATGATTATTACGGCTATTATGATTGCTGCTATGATTGTTATGATTGTTGTGGTTATTATGACGATTACTATGATTATAATGGTTGATAGCATGGTTATTATGATCATCATTCAGATTACTATAACTATTATGATTATTACGGTTGTTATGGCTATTATAATGGTTATTGTGGCTGTTTCCAAGTCTATTATGGTTATTATCATGATTATTATGATTATTATGTTTCTGAGCATGATTATGACGAATACTATGATCATCAATGACATTCTTATGGTGATTACGACTATTACGATTATTATGGCTATAATAACCATTATTAGGTTTTTTTCCTGATCATTCTGTTTATTATTACGATGTTATGACTATTACGGTTAGTATAACTCTTACTATGATTATTACGGCTATTATGATTGTTGCTATGGTAATTATGATTATTATTATGATTTTTATGACTGTTGTGGTTATTATGACGATTACTATGATTATAATGGTTGATAGTATGGTAGTTATGATCATCAGTCAGATTAATATAGCTATAATGGTTATTATGGTTATTATGGCTATTATAATGGTTATTAGGGTTGTTTCCAAGTCTATTATGGTTATTATCATGATTATTATGATTATTATGTTTCCTAGTATGATTGTGAGAATTATTATGATCATTGTTACGATTATTCTGGTTATAATGGCTATTAAGATTATTATGGTTGTAATAACGAGTATTAGGTTATGTCCATGATTATTCTGTATATTATAACGATGTTATGATTATTACAGTTAGTATAACGATTACTATGATTATTACGGCTATTATGATTGTTGCTATGATTGTTATGATTGTTGTGGGTATTATGACGATTACTATGATTATAATGGTTGATAGCATGGTTATTATGGTCAGTATTCGGATTATTATGGCTATTAAGATTATTATGGTTATTATGTCTATTATATTGGTTATTATGATCGTTTCCAAGTCTATTATGTTTATTATAATGATTATTATGATTATAATGTTGCTTAGTATTACTGTGAAGGTTATTATGATCATTACTATTATTATTCTGGTTATTATGGTTATTAAGATTATTATGGCTGTAATAACGATTATTAGGTTATTTGCATGATTATTCTGTATATTATAACGATGTTATGATTATTACAGTCAGTGTAACGATTACTATGATTATCACGGCTATTATGATTGTTGCTATCATAATTATGATTATAATTATGATTGTCATGATTGTTGTGGTTATCATGACGATTACTGTGATTATATTGGTTGATAGCATGGTAATCATGATCATCATTCAGATTACTATAGCTGTTATGATTATTATGTTTATTATGTCTATTATATTCGTTATTATGATTGTTTCCAAATCTATTATGGTTATTATTATGATTATCATGATTATAAAGTTCCTTAGCATGATTGTGAGGGTTATTATGATCATTATTATTATTATTCTGGTTATTATGGCTATTAAGATTGTTATGGCTGTAATAACGATTATTAGGTTATTTCCATGATTATTCTGTATATTATAACGATGTTATGATTATTACAGTTAGTATAACGATTACTATGATTATCACGGCTATTATGATTGTTGCTATGATAATTATGATTATAATTATGATTGTCATGATTGTTGTGACTATCATGACGATTACTATGATTATATTGGTTGATAGCATGGTTACTATGATCATCATACAGATTACTATAGCTATTATGATTATTATGGTTATTACGGCTATTATAATAGTTATTATGGTTGGTTCCCAATCTATTACGGTTATTATCATTATTATTATTATGATTATTATGTTTCTTAGTATGATTATGACGAATATTATGATCATCACTGAGATTCTTACGGCGATTACGACTATTGCGATTATTATGGCTATAATAACGATTATTAGGTTTTTTTCCTGATTATTCTGTTTTTTATTACGATGTTATGATTATTACTGTCAGTATAACTATTACTATGATTATTACGTCTATTATGATTGTTCCTATGATTATTATGACTATTATTATGATTGTTATGATTGTTGTGGTTATTATGAGGGTTACTATGATTATAATGGTTGATGGCATAGAAATCATGATCATCATTCAGATTACTATAGCTATTATGGTTATTATGGTTATTATGGCTGTTATTATGGTTATTAGGGTTGTTTCCAAGTCTATTATGGTTATTATCATGATTATTATGATTATGATGTTTTTTAGTATGATTGTGAGGATTATTATGACCATTATTATGGTTATTCTGCTTATTATGGTTATTAAGAATTATATGGCTGTAATAACGATTATTAAGCTATTTGCATGATTATTCTGTTTATCATTACGATGTTATGATAATTACAGTCAGTATAACCATTACCATGATTATTACGTCTATTATGATTGTTCCTATGATTACTATGACTATTATTATGATTGTTATGATTGTTGTGGTTATTATGACGATTACCATGATTATAATTGTTGATAGCATGGTAATTATGATCATCAGTCAGATTACTATAGTTATTATGGTTATTATGGTTATTATGGCTATTATAATGGTTATTAGGGTTGTTTCCAAGTCTATTATGGTTACTATCATGATTATTATGATTATTATGTTTCTTAGTATGATTGTGAGGATTATTATGATCATTATTATGATATTTCTGGTTATTATGGTTGTTTAGATTATTATGTCCGTAATAACGATTATTAGGTTATTTCCTTGATTATTCTGTTTATTATTACGATGTTATGATTATTACAGTTAGTATAACTACTACTATGACTATTGCGGCTATTATGATTGTGCTATGATTATTATGATTATTATTATGATTGTTATGATTGTTGTGGTTATTATGAGGGTTAGTATGATTATAATGGTTGATGGCATAGAAATCATGATCATCATTCAGATTACTATAGCTATTATGATTAATACGGTTATCATGGCTATTATAATGGTTATTATGGTTGTTTCCAAGTTTATTATGGTTATTGTCATGATTATTATGATTATTATGTTTCTTAGCATGATTATGACGAATACTATGATCATCAATGACATTCTTATGGTGATTACGACTATTACGATTATTATGGCAATTATAACGATTATTAGGTAATTTCTATGATCATTCTGTTTATTATTACGATGCTATGACTATTACGGTTAGTATAACTTTTACTATAATTATTGCGTCTATTATGATTGTTGCTATGATTATTATGATTATTATTATGATTGTTAAGATTGTTGTGGTTATTGTGACGATTACTATGATTATAATGGTTGATAGTATGGTAGTTATGATCATCAGTCAGATTAATATAGCTATAATGGTTATTATGGTTATTATGGCTATTATAATGGTTATTAGGGTTGTTTCCAAGTCTATTATGGTTACTATCATGATTATTATGATTATTATGTTTCCTAGTATGATTGTGAGAATTATTATGATCATTATTACGATTATTCTGGTTATAATGGCTATTAAGATTATTATGGTTGTAATAACGAGTATTAGGTTATTTCCATGATTATTCTGTATATTATAACGATGTTATGATTATTACAGTTAGTATAACGATTACTATGATTATTACGGCTATTATGATTGCTGCTATGATTGTTATGATTGTTGTGGTTATTATGACGATTACTATGATTATAATGGTTGATAGCATGGTTATTATGATCATCATTCAGATTACTATAACTATTATGATTATTACGGTTGTTATGGCTATTATAATGGTTATTGTGGCTGTTTCCAAGTCTATTATGGTTATTATCATGATTATTATGATTATTATGTTTCTGAGCATGATTATGACGAATACTATGATCATCAATGACATTCTTATGGTGATTACGACTATTACGATTATTATGGCTATAATAACCATTATTAGGTTTTTTTCCTGATCATTCTGTTTATTATTACGATGTTATGACTATTACGGTTAGTATAACTCTTACTATGATTATTACGGCTATTATGATTGTTGCTATGGTAATTATGATTATTATTATGATTTTTATGACTGTTGTGGTTATTATGACGATTACTATGATTATAATGGTTGATAGTATGGTAGTTATGATCATCAGTCAGATTAATATAGCTATAATGGTTATTATGGTTATTATGGCTATTATAATGGTTATTAGGGTTGTTTCCAAGTCTATTATGGTTATTATCATGATTATTATGATTATTATGTTTCCTAGTATGATTGTGAGAATTATTATGATCATTGTTACGATTATTCTGGTTATAATGGCTATTAAGATTATTATGGTTGTAATAACGAGTATTAGGTTATTTCCATGATTATTCTGTATATTATAACGATGTTATGATTATTACAGTTAGTATAACGATTACTATGATTATTACGGCTATTATGATTGTTGCTATGATTGTTATGATTGTTGTGGGTATTATGACGATTACTATGATTATAATGGTTGATAGCATGGTTATTATGGTCAGTATTCGGATTACTATGGCTATTAAGATTATTATGGTTATTATGTCTATTATATCGGTTATTATGATCGTTTCCAAGTCTATTATGTTTATTATAATGATTATTATGATTATAATGTTGCTTAGTATTACTGTGAAGGTTATTATGATCATTACTATTATTATTCTGGTTATTATGGTTATTAAGATTATTATGGCTGTAATAACGATTATTAGGTTATTTGCATGATTATTCTGTATATTATAACGATGTTATGATTATTACAGTCAGTGTAACGATTACTATGATTATCACGGCTATTATGATTGTTGCTATCATAATTATGATTATAATTATGATTGTCATGATTGTTGTGGTTATCATGACGATTACTGTGATTATATTGGTTGATAGCATGGTAATCATGATCATCATTCAGATTACTATAGCTGTTATGATTATTATGTTTATTATGTCTATTATATTCGTTATTATGATTGTTTCCAAATCTATTATGGTTATTATTATGATTATCATGATTATAAAGTTCCTTAGCATGATTGTGAGGGTTATTATGATCATTATTATTATTATTCTGGTTATTATGGCTATTAAGATTGTTATGGCTGTAATAACGATTATTAGGTTATTTCCATGATTATTCTGTATATTATAACGATGTTATGATTATTACAGTTAGTATAACGATTACTATGATTATCACGGCTATTATGATTGTTGCTATGATAATTATGATTATAATTATGATTGTCATGATTGTTGTGACTATCATGACGATTACTATGATTATATTGGTTGATAGCATGGTTACTATGATCATCATACAGATTACTATAGCTATTATGATTATTATGGTTATTACGGCTATTATAATAGTTATTATGGTTGGTTCCCAATCTATTACGGTTATTATCATTATTATTATTATGATTATTATGTTTCTTAGTATGATTATGACGAATATTATGATCATCACTGAGATTCTTACGGCGATTACGACTATTGCGATTATTATGGCTATAATAACGATTATTAGGTTTTTTTCCTGATTATTCTGTTTTTTATTACGATGTTATGATTATTACTGTCAGTATAACTATTACTATGATTATTACGTCTATTATGATTGTTCCTATGATTATTATGACTATTATTATGATTGTTATGATTGTTGTGGTTATTATGAGGGTTACTATGATTATAATGGTTGATGGCATAGAAATCATGATCATCATTCAGATTACTATAGCTATTATGGTTATTATGGTTATTATGGCTGTTATTATGGTTATTAGGGTTGTTTCCAAGTCTATTATGGTTATTATCATGATTATTATGATTATGATGTTTTTTAGTATGATTGTGAGGATTATTATGACCATTATTATGGTTATTCTGCTTATTATGGTTATTAAGAATTATATGGCTGTAATAACGATTATTAAGCTATTTGCATGATTATTCTGTTTATCATTACGATGTTATGATAATTACAGTCAGTATAACCATTACCATGATTATTACGTCTATTATGATTGTTCCTGTGATTACTATGACTATTATTATGATTGTTATGATTGTTGTGGTTATTATGACGATTACCATGATTATAATTGTTGATAGCATGGTAATTATGATCATCAGTCAGATTACTATAGTTATTATGGTTATTATGGTTATTATGGCTATTATAATGGTTATTAGGGTTGTTTCCAAGTCTATTATGTTTACTATCATGATTATTATGATTATTATGTTTCTTAGTATGATTGTGAGGATTATTATGATCATTATTATGATATTTCTGGTTATTATGGTTGTTTAGATTATTATGTCCGTAATAACGATTATTAGGTTATTTCCTTGATTATTCTGTTTATTATTACGATGTTATGATTATTACAGTTAGTATAACTACTACTATGACTATTGCGGCTATTATGATTGTGCTATGATTATTATGATTATTATTATGATTGTTATGATTGTTGTGGTTATTATGAGGGTTAGTATGATTATAATGGTTGATGGCATAGAAATCATGATCATCATTCAGATTACTATAGCTATTATGATTAATACGGTTATCATGGCTATTATAATGGTTATTATGGTTGTTTCCAAGTTTATTATGGTTATTGTCATGATTATTATGATTATTATGTTTCTTAGCATGATTATGACGAATACTATGATCATCAATGACATTCTTATGGTGATTACGACTATTACGATTATTATGGCAATTATAACGATTATTAGGTAATTTCTATGATCATTCTGTTTATTATTACGATGCTATGACTATTACGGTTAGTATAACTTTTACTATAATTATTGCGTCTATTATGATTGTTGCTATGATTATTATGATTATTATTATGATTGTTAAGATTGTTGTGGTTATTGTGACGATTACTATGATTATAATGGTTGATAGTATGGTAGTTATGATCATCAGTCAGATTAATATAGCTATAATGGTTATTATGGTTATTATGGCTATTATAATGGTTATTAGGGTTGTTTCCAAGTCTATTATGGTTACTATCATGATTATTATGATTATTATGTTTCCTAGTATGATTGTGAGAATTATTATGATCATTATTACGATTATTCTGGTTATAATGGCTATTAAGATTATTATGGTTGTAATAACGAGTATTAGGTTATTTCCATGATTATTCTGTATATTATAACGATGTTATGATTATTACAGTTAGTATAACGATTACTATGATTATTACGGCTATTATGATTGCTGCTATGATTGTTATGATTGTTGTGGTTATTATGACGATTACTATGATTATAATGGTTGATAGCATGGTTATTATGATCATCATTCAGATTACTATAACTATTATGATTATTACGGTTGTTATGGCTATTATAATGGTTATTGTGGCTGTTTCCAAGTCTATTATGGTTATTATCATGATTATTATGATTATTATGTTTCTGAGCATGATTATGACGAATACTATGATCATCAATGACATTCTTATGGTGATTACGACTATTACGATTATTATGGCTATAATAACCATTATTAGGTTTTTTTCCTGATCATTCTGTTTATTATTACGATGTTATGACTATTACGGTTAGTATAACTCTTACTATGATTATTACGGCTATTATGATTGTTGCTATGGTAATTATGATTATTATTATGATTTTTATGACTGTTGTGGTTATTATGACGATTACTATGATTATAATGGTTGATAGTATGGTAGTTATGATCATCAGTCAGATTAATATAGCTATAATGGTTATTATGGTTATTATGGCTATTATAATGGTTATTAGGGTTGTTTCCAAGTCTATTATGGTTATTATCATGATTATTATGATTATTATGTTTCCTAGTATGATTGTGAGAATTATTATGATCATTGTTACGATTATTCTGGTTATAATGGCTATTAAGATTATTATGGTTGTAATAACGAGTATTAGGTTATTTCCATGATTATTCTGTATATTATAACGATGTTATGATTATTACAGTTAGTATAACGATTACTATGATTATTACGGCTATTATGATTGTTGCTATGATTGTTATGATTGTTGTGGGTATTATGACGATTACTATGATTATAATGGTTGATAGCATGGTTATTATGGTCAGTATTCGGATTACTATGGCTATTAAGATTATTATGGTTATTATGTCTATTATATTGGTTATTATGATCGTTTCCAAGTCTATTATGTTTATTATAATGATTATTATGATTATAATGTTGCTTAGTATTACTGTGAAGGTTATTATGATCATTACTATTATTATTCTGGTTATTATGGTTATTAAGATTATTATGGCTGTAATAACGATTATTAGGTTATTTGCATGATTATTCTGTATATTATAACGATGTTATGATTATTACAGTCAGTGTAACGATTACTATGATTATCACGGCTATTATGATTGTTGCTATCATAATTATGATTATAATTATGATTGTCATGATTGTTGTGGTTATCATGACGATTACTGTGATTATATTGGTTGATAGCATGGTAATCATGATCATCATTCAGATTACTATAGCTGTTATGATTATTATGTTTATTATGTCTATTATATTCGTTATTATGATTGTTTCCAAATCTATTATGGTTATTATTATGATTATCATGATTATAAAGTTCCTTAGCATGATTGTGAGGGTTATTATGATCATTATTATTATAATTCTGGTTATTATGGCTATTAAGATTGTTATGGCTGTAATAACGATTATTAGGTTATTTCCATGATTATTCTGTTTTTTATTACGATGTTATGATTATTACTGTCAGTATAACTATTACTATGATTATTACGTCTATTATGATTGTTCCTATGATTATTATGACTATTATTATGATTGTTATGATTGTTGTGGTTATTATGAGGGTTACTATGATTATAATGGTTGATGGCATAGAAATCATGATCATCATTCAGATTACTATAGCTATTATGGTTATTATGGTTATTATGGCTGTTATTATGGTTATTAGGGTTGTTTCCAAGTCTATTATGGTTATTATCATGATTATTATGATTATGATGTTTTTTAGTATGATTGTGAGGATTATTATGACCATTATTATGGTTATTCTGCTTATTATGGTTATTAAGAATTATATGGCTGTAATAACGATTATTAAGCTATTTGCATGATTATTCTGTTTATCATTACGATGTTATGATAATTACAGTCAGTATAACCATTACCATGATTATTACGTCTATTATGATTGTTCCTATGATTACTATGACTATTATTATGATTGTTATGATTGTTGTGGTTATTATGACGATTACCATGATTATAATTGTTGATAGCATGGTAATTATGATCATCAGTCAGATTACTATAGTTATTATGGTTATTATGGTTATTATGGCTATTATAATGGTTATTAGGGTTGTTTCCAAGTCTATTATGGTTACTATCATGATTATTATGATTATTATGTTTCTTAGTATGATTGTGAGGATTATTATGATCATTATTATGATATTTCTGGTTATTATGGTTGTTTAGATTATTATGTCCGTAATAACGATTATTAGGTTATTTCCTTGATTATTCTGTTTATTATTACGATGTTATGATTATTACAGTTAGTATAACTACTACTATGACTATTGCGGCTATTATGATTGTGCTATGATTATTATGATTATTATTATGATTGTTATGATTGTTGTGGTTATTATGAGGGTTAGTATGATTATAATGGTTGATGGCATAGAAATCATGATCATCATTCAGATTACTATAGCTATTATGATTAATACGGTTATCATGGCTATTATAATGGTTATTATGGTTGTTTCCAAGTTTATTATGGTTATTGTCATGATTATTATGATTATTATGTTTCTTAGCATGATTATGACGAATACTATGATCATCAATGACATTCTTATGGTGATTACGACTATTACGATTATTATGGCAATTATAACGATTATTAGGTAATTTCTATGATCATTCTGTTTATTATTACGATGCTATGACTATTACGGTTAGTATAACTTTTACTATAATTATTGCGTCTATTATGATTGTTGCTATGATTATTATGATTATTATTATGATTGTTAAGATTGTTGTGGTTATTGTGACGATTACTATGATTATAATGGTTGATAGTATGGTAGTTATGATCATCAGTCAGATTAATATAGCTATAATGGTTATTATGGTTATTATGGCTATTATAATGGTTATTAGGGTTGTTTCCAAGTCTATTATGGTTACTATCATGATTATTATGATTATTATGTTTCCTAGTATGATTGTGAGAATTATTATGATCATTATTACGATTATTCTGGTTATAATGGCTATTAAGATTATTATGGTTGTAATAACGAGTATTAGGTTATTTCCATGATTATTCTGTATATTATAACGATGTTATGATTATTACAGTTAGTATAACGATTACTATGATTATTACGGCTATTATGATTGCTGCTATGATTGTTATGATTGTTGTGGTTATTATGACGATTACTATGATTATAATGGTTGATAGCATGGTTATTATGATCATCATTCAGATTACTATAACTATTATGATTATTACGGTTGTTATGGCTATTATAATGGTTATTGTGGCTGTTTCCAAGTCTATTATGGTTATTATCATGATTATTATGATTATTATGTTTCTGAGCATGATTATGACGAATACTATGATCATCAATGACATTCTTATGGTGATTACGACTATTACGATTATTATGGCTATAATAACCATTATTAGGTTTTTTTCCTGATCATTCTGTTTATTATTACGATGTTATGACTATTACGGTTAGTATAACTCTTACTATGATTATTACGGCTATTATGATTGTTGCTATGGTAATTATGATTATTATTATGATTTTTATGACTGTTGTGGTTATTATGACGATTACTATGATTATAATGGTTGATAGTATGGTAGTTATGATCATCAGTCAGATTAATATAGCTATAATGGTTATTATGGTTATTATGGCTATTATAATGGTTATTAGGGTTGTTTCCAAGTCTATTATGGTTATTATCATGATTATTATGATTATTATGTTTCCTAGTATGATTGTGAGAATTATTATGATCATTGTTACGATTATTCTGGTTATAATGGCTATTAAGATTATTATGGTTGTAATAACGAGTATTAGGTTATTTCCATGATTATTCTGTATATTATAACGATGTTATGATTATTACAGTTAGTATAACGATTACTATGATTATTACGGCTATTATGATTGTTGCTATGATTGTTATGATTGTTGTGGGTATTATGACGATTACTATGATTATAATGGTTGATAGCATGGTTATTATGGTCAGTATTCGGATTACTATGGCTATTAAGATTATTATGGTTATTATGTCTATTATATTGGTTATTATGATCGTTTCCAAGTCTATTATGTTTATTATCATGATTATTATGATTATAATGTTGCTTAGTATTACTGTGAAGGTTATTATGATCATTACTATTATTATTCTGGTTATTATGGTTATTAAGATTATTATGGCTGTAATAACGATTATTAGGTTATTTGCATGATTATTCTGTATATTATAACGATGTTATGATTATTACAGTCAGTGTAACGATTACTATGATTATCACGGCTATTATGATTGTTGCTATCATAATTATGATTATAATTATGATTGTCATGATTGTTGTGGTTATCATGACGATTACTGTGATTATATTGGTTGATAGCATGGTAATCATGATCATCATTCAGATTACTATAGCTGTTATGATTATTATGTTTATTATGTCTATTATATTCGTTATTATGATTGTTTCCAAATCTATTATGGTTATTATTATGATTATCATGATTATAAAGTTCCTTAGCATGATTGTGAGGGTTATTATGATCATTATTATTATTATTCTGGTTATTATGGCTATTAAGATTGTTATGGCTGTAATAACGATTATTAGGTTATTTCCATGATTATTCTGTATATTATAACGATGTTATGATTATTACAGTTAGTATAACGATTACTATGATTATCACGGCTATTATGATTGTTGCTATGATAATTATGATTATAATTATGATTGTCATGATTGTTGTGACTATCATGACGATTACTATGATTATATTGGTTGATAGCATGGTTACTATGATCATCATACAGATTACTATAGCTATTATGATTATTATGGTTATTACGGCTATTATAATAGTTATTATGGTTGGTTCCCAATCTATTACGGTTATTATCATTATTATTATTATGATTATTATGTTTCTTAGTATGATTATGACGAATATTATGATCATCACTGAGATTCTTACGGCGATTACGACTATTGCGATTATTATGGCTATAATAACGATTATTAGGTTTTTTTCCTGATTATTCTGTTTTTTATTACGATGTTATGATTATTACTGTCAGTATAACTATTACTATGATTATTACGTCTATTATGATTGTTCCTATGATTATTATGACTATTATTATGATTGTTATGATTGTTGTGGTTATTATGAGGGTTACTATGATTATAATGGTTGATGGCATAGAAATCATGATCATCATTCAGATTACTATAGCTATTATGGTTATTATGGTTATTATGGCTGTTATTATGGTTATTAGGGTTGTTTCCAAGTCTATTATGGTTATTATCATGATTATTATGATTATGATGTTTTTTAGTATGATTGTGAGGATTATTATGACCATTATTATGGTTATTCTGCTTATTATGGTTATTAAGAATTATATGGCTGTAATAACGATTATTAAGCTATTTGCATGATTATTCTGTTTATCATTACGATGTTATGATAATTACAGTCAGTATAACCATTACCATGATTATTACGTCTATTATGATTGTTCCTATGATTACTATGACTATTATTATGATTGTTATGATTGTTGTGGTTATTATGACGATTACCATGATTATAATTGTTGATAGCATGGTAATTATGATCATCAGTCAGATTACTATAGTTATTATGGTTATTATGGTTATTATGGCTATTATAATGGTTATTAGGGTTGTTTCCAAGTCTATTATGGTTACTATCATGATTATTATGATTATTATGTTTCTTAGTATGATTGTGAGGATTATTATGATCATTATTATGATATTTCTGGTTATTATGGTTGTTTAGATTATTATGTCCGTAATAACGATTATTAGGTTATTTCCTTGATTATTCTGTTTATTATTACGATGTTATGATTATTACAGTTAGTATAACTACTACTATGACTATTGCGGCTATTATGATTGTGCTATGATTATTATGATTATTATTATGATTGTTATGATTGTTGTGGTTATTATGAGGGTTAGTATGATTATAATGGTTGATGGCATAGAAATCATGATCATCATTCAGATTACTATAGCTATTATGATTAATACGGTTATCATGGCTATTATAATGGTTATTATGGTTGTTTCCAAGTTTATTATGGTTATTGTCATGATTATTATGATTATTATGTTTCTTAGCATGATTATGACGAATACTATGATCATCAATGACATTCTTATGGTGATTACGACTATTACGATTATTATGGCAATTATAACGATTATTAGGTAATTTCTATGATCATTCTGTTTATTATTACGATGCTATGACTATTACGGTTAGTATAACTTTTACTATAATTATTGCGTCTATTATGATTGTTGCTATGATTATTATGATTATTATTATGATTGTTAAGATTGTTGTGGTTATTGTGACGATTACTATGATTATAATGGTTGATAGTATGGTAGTTATGATCATCAGTCAGATTAATATAGCTATAATGGTTATTATGGTTATTATGGCTATTATAATGGTTATTAGGGTTGTTTCCAAGTCTATTATGGTTACTATCATGATTATTATGATTATTATGTTTCCTAGTATGATTGTGAGAATTATTATGATCATTATTACGATTATTCTGGTTATAATGGCTATTAAGATTATTATGGTTGTAATAACGAGTATTAGGTTATTTCCATGATTATTCTGTATATTATAACGATGTTATGATTATTACAGTTAGTATAACGATTACTATGATTATTACGGCTATTATGATTGCTGCTATGATTGTTATGATTGTTGTGGTTATTATGACGATTACTATGATTATAATGGTTGATAGCATGGTTATTATGATCATCATTCAGATTACTATAACTATTATGATTATTACGGTTGTTATGGCTATTATAATGGTTATTGTGGCTGTTTCCAAGTCTATTATGGTTATTATCATGATTATTATGATTATTATGTTTCTGAGCATGATTATGACGAATACTATGATCATCAATGACATTCTTATGGTGATTACGACTATTACGATTATTATGGCTATAATAACCATTATTAGGTTTTTTTCCTGATCATTCTGTTTATTATTACGATGTTATGACTATTACGGTTAGTATAACTCTTACTATGATTATTACGGCTATTATGATTGTTGCTATGGTAATTATGATTATTATTATGATTTTTATGACTGTTGTGGTTATTATGACGATTACTATGATTATAATGGTTGATAGTATGGTAGTTATGATCATCAGTCAGATTAATATAGCTATAATGGTTATTATGGTTATTATGGCTATTATAATGGTTATTAGGGTTGTTTCCAAGTCTATTATGGTTATTATCATGATTATTATGATTATTATGTTTCCTAGTATGATTGTGAGAATTATTATGATCATTGTTACGATTATTCTGGTTATAATGGCTATTAAGATTATTATGGTTGTAATAACGAGTATTAGGTTATTTCCATGATTATTCTGTATATTATAACGATGTTATGATTATTACAGTTAGTATAACGATTACTATGATTATTACGGCTATTATGATTGTTGCTATGATTGTTATGATTGTTGTGGGTATTATGACGATTACTATGATTATAATGGTTGATAGCATGGTTATTATGGTCAGTATTCGGATTACTATGGCTATTAAGATTATTATGGTTATTATGTCTATTATATCGGTTATTATGATCGTTTCCAAGTCTATTATGTTTATTATAATGATTATTATGATTATAATGTTGCTTAGTATTACTGTGAAGGTTATTATGATCATTACTATTATTATTCTGGTTATTATGGTTATTAAGATTATTATGGCTGTAATAACGATTATTAGGTTATTTGCATGATTATTCTGTATATTATAACGATGTTATGATTATTACAGTCAGTGTAACGATTACTATGATTATCACGGCTATTATGATTGTTGCTATCATAATTATGATTATAATTATGATTGTCATGATTGTTGTGGTTATCATGACGATTACTGTGATTATATTGGTTGATAGCATGGTAATCATGATCATCATTCAGATTACTATAGCTGTTATGATTATTATGTTTATTATGTCTATTATATTCGTTATTATGATTGTTTCCAAATCTATTATGGTTATTATTATGATTATCATGATTATAAAGTTCCTTAGCATGATTGTGAGGGTTATTATGATCATTATTATTATTATTCTGGTTATTATGGCTATTAAGATTGTTATGGCTGTAATAACGATTATTAGGTTATTTCCATGATTATTCTGTATATTATAACGATGTTATGATTATTACAGTTAGTATAACGATTACTATGATTATCACGGCTATTATGATTGTTGCTATGATAATTATGATTATAATTATGATTGTCATGATTGTTGTGACTATCATGACGATTACTATGATTATATTGGTTGATAGCATGGTTACTATGATCATCATACAGATTACTATAGCTATTATGATTATTATGGTTATTACGGCTATTATAATAGTTATTATGGTTGGTTCCCAATCTATTACGGTTATTATCATTATTATTATTATGATTATTATGTTTCTTAGTATGATTATGACGAATATTATGATCATCACTGAGATTCTTACGGCGATTACGACTATTGCGATTATTATGGCTATAATAACGATTATTAGGTTTTTTTCCTGATTATTCTGTTTTTTATTACGATGTTATGATTATTACTGTCAGTATAACTATTACTATGATTATTACGTCTATTATGATTGTTCCTATGATTATTATGACTATTATTATGATTGTTATGATTGTTGTGGTTATTATGAGGGTTACTATGATTATAATGGTTGATGGCATAGAAATCATGATCATCATTCAGATTACTATAGCTATTATGGTTATTAGGGTTGTTTCCAAGTCTATTATGGTTATTATCATGATTATTATGATTATGATGTTTTTTAGTATGATTGTGAGGATTATTATGACCATTATTATGGTTATTCTGCTTATTATGGTTATTAAGAATTATATGGCTGTAATAACGATTATTAAGCTATTTGCATGATTATTCTGTTTATCATTACGATGTTATGATAATTACAGTCAGTATAACCATTACCATGATTATTACGTCTATTATGATTGTTCCTGTGATTACTATGACTATTATTATGATTGTTATGATTGTTGTGGTTATTATGACGATTACCATGATTATAATTGTTGATAGCATGGTAATTATGATCATCAGTCAGATTACTATAGTTATTATGGTTATTATGGTTATTATGGCTATTATAATGGTTATTAGGATTGTTTCCAAGTCTATTATGTTTACTATCATGATTATTATGATTATTATGTTTCTTAGTATGATTGTGAGGATTATTATGATCATTATTATGATATTTCTGGTTATTATGGTTGTTTAGATTATTATGTCCGTAATAACGATTATTAGGTTATTTCCTTGATTATTCTGTTTATTATTACGATGTTATGATTATTACAGTTAGTATAACTACTACTATGACTATTGCGGCTATTATGATTGTGCTATGATTATTATGATTATTATTATGATTGTTATGATTGTTGTGGTTATTATGAGGGTTAGTATGATTATAATGGTTGATGGCATAGAAATCATGATCATCATTCAGATTACTATAGCTATTATGATTAATACGGTTATCATGGCTATTATAATGGTTATTATGGTTGTTTCCAAGTTTATTATGGTTATTGTCATGATTATTATGATTATTATGTTTCTTAGCATGATTATGACGAATACTATGATCATCAATGACATTCTTATGGTGATTACGACTATTACGATTATTATGGCAATTATAACGATTATTAGGTAATTTCTATGATCATTCTGTTTATTATTACGATGCTATGACTATTACGGTTAGTATAACTTTTACTATAATTATTGCGTCTATTATGATTGTTGCTATGATTATTATGATTATTATTATGATTGTTAAGATTGTTGTGGTTATTGTGACGATTACTATGATTATAATGGTTGATAGTATGGTAGTTATGATCATCAGTCAGATTAATATAGCTATAATGGTTATTATGGTTATTATGGCTATTATAATGGTTATTAGGGTTGTTTCCAAGTCTATTATGGTTACTATCATGATTATTATGATTATTATGTTTCCTAGTATGATTGTGAGAATTATTATGATCATTATTACGATTATTCTGGTTATAATGGCTATTAAGATTATTATGGTTGTAATAACGAGTATTAGGTTATTTCCATGATTATTCTGTATATTATAACGATGTTATGATTATTACAGTTAGTATAACGATTACTATGATTATTACGGCTATTATGATTGCTGCTATGATTGTTATGATTGTTGTGGTTATTATGACGATTACTATGATTATAATGGTTGATAGCATGGTTATTATGATCATCATTCAGATTACTATAACTATTATGATTATTACGGTTGTTATGGCTATTATAATGGTTATTGTGGCTGTTTCCAAGTCTATTATGGTTATTATCATGATTATTATGATTATTATGTTTCTGAGCATGATTATGACGAATACTATGATCATCAATGACATTCTTATGGTGATTACGACTATTACGATTATTATGGCTATAATAACCATTATTAGGTTTTTTTCCTGATCATTCTGTTTATTATTACGATGTTATGACTATTACGGTTAGTATAACTCTTACTATGATTATTACGGCTATTATGATTGTTGCTATGGTAATTATGATTATTATTATGATTTTTATGACTGTTGTGGTTATTATGACGATTACTATGATTATAATGGTTGATAGTATGGTAGTTATGATCATCAGTCAGATTAATATAGCTATAATGGTTATTATGGTTATTATGGCTATTATAATGGTTATTAGGGTTGTTTCCAAGTCTATTATGGTTATTATCATGATTATTATGATTATTATGTTTCCTAGTATGATTGTGAGAATTATTATGATCATTGTTACGATTATTCTGGTTATAATGGCTATTAAGATTATTATGGTTGTAATAACGAGTATTAGGTTATTTCCATGATTATTCTGTATATTATAACGATGTTATGATTATTACAGTTAGTATAACGATTACTATGATTATTACGGCTATTATGATTGTTGCTATGATTGTTATGATTGTTGTGGGTATTATGACGATTACTATGATTATAATGGTTGATAGCATGGTTATTATGGTCAGTATTCGGATTACTATGGCTATTAAGATTATTATGGTTATTATGTCTATTATATTGGTTATTATGATCGTTTCCAAGTCTATTATGTTTATTATAATGATTATTATGATTATAATGTTGCTTAGTATTACTGTGAAGGTTATTATGATCATTACTATTATTATTCTGGTTATTATGGTTATTAAGATTATTATGGCTGTAATAACGATTATTAGGTTATTTGCATGATTATTCTGTATATTATAACGATGTTATGATTATTACAGTCAGTGTAACGATTACTATGATTATCACGGCTATTATGATTGTTGCTATCATAATTATGATTATAATTATGATTGTCATGATTGTTGTGGTTATCATGACGATTACTGTGATTATATTGGTTGATAGCATGGTAATCATGATCATCATTCAGATTACTATAGCTGTTATGATTATTATGTTTATTATGTCTATTATATTCGTTATTATGATTGTTTCCAAATCTATTATGGTTATTATTATGATTATCATGATTATAAAGTTCCTTAGCATGATTGTGAGGGTTATTATGATCATTATTATTATAATTCTGGTTATTATGGCTATTAAGATTGTTATGGCTGTAATAACGATTATTAGGTTATTTCCATGATTATTCTGTATATTATAACGATGTTATGATTATTACAGTTAGTATAACGATTACTATGATTATCACGGCTATTATGATTGTTGCTATGATAATTATGATTATAATTATGATTGTCATGATTGTTGTGACTATCATGACGATTACTATGATTATATTGGTTGATAGCATGGTTACTATGATCATCATACAGATTACTATAGCTATTATGATTATTATGGTTATTACGGCTATTATAATAGTTATTATGGTTGGTTCCCAATCTATTACGGTTATTATCATTATTATTATTATGACTATTATGTTTCTTAGTATGATTATGACGAATATTATGATCATCACTGAGATTCTTACGGCGATTACGACTATTGCGATTATTATGGCTATAATAACGATTATTAGGTTTTTTTCCTGATTATTCTGTTTTTTATTACGATGTTATGATTATTACTGTCAGTATAACTATTACTATGATTATTACGTCTATTATGATTGTTCCTATGATTATTATGACTATTATTATGATTGTTATGATTGTTGTGGTTATTATGAGGGTTACTATGATTATAATGGTTGATGGCATAGAAATCATGATCATCATTCAGATTACTATAGCTATTATGGTTATTATGGTTATTATGGCTGTTATTATGGTTATTAGGGTTGTTTCCAAGTCTATTATGGTTATTATCATGATTATTATGATTATGATGTTTTTTAGTATGATTGTGAGGATTATTATGACCATTATTATGGTTATTCTGCTTATTATGGTTATTAAGAATTATATGGCTGTAATAACGATTATTAAGCTATTTGCATGATTATTCTGTTTATCATTACGATGTTATGATAATTACAGTCAGTATAACCATTACCATGATTATTACGTCTATTATGATTGTTCCTATGATTACTATGACTATTATTATGATTGTTATGATTGTTGTGGTTATTATGACGATTACCATGATTATAATTGTTGATAGCATGGTAATTATGATCATCAGTCAGATTACTATAGTTATTATGGTTATTATGGTTATTATGGCTATTATAATGGTTATTAGGGTTGTTTCCAAGTCTATTATGGTTACTATCATGATTATTATGATTATTATGTTTCTTAGTATGATTGTGAGGATTATTATGATCATTATTATGATATTTCTGGTTATTATGGTTGTTTAGATTATTATGTCCGTAATAACGATTATTAGGTTATTTCCTTGATTATTCTGTTTATTATTACGATGTTATGATTATTACAGTTAGTATAACTACTACTATGACTATTGCGGCTATTATGATTGTGCTATGATTATTATGATTATTATTATGATTGTTATGATTGTTGTGGTTATTATGAGGGTTAGTATGATTATAATGGTTGATGGCATAGAAATCATGATCATCATTCAGATTACTATAGCTATTATGATTAATACGGTTATCATGGCTATTATAATGGTTATTATGGTTGTTTCCAAGTTTATTATGGTTATTGTCATGATTATTATGATTATTATGTTTCTTAGCATGATTATGACGAATACTATGATCATCAATGACATTCTTATGGTGATTACGACTATTACGATTATTATGGCAATTATAACGATTATTAGGTAATTTCTATGATCATTCTGTTTATTATTACGATGCTATGACTATTACGGTTAGTATAACTTTTACTATAATTATTGCGTCTATTATGACTGTTGCTATGATTATTATGATTATTATTATGATTGTTAAGATTGTTGTGGTTATTATGACGATTACCATGATTATAATGCTTCATAGCATGGTTATTATGATCATCATTCAGATTACTATAACTATTATGATTATTACGGTTGTTATGGCTATTATAATGGTTATTGTGGCTGTTTCCAAGTCTATTATGGTTATTATCATGATTATTATGATTATTATGTTTCTTAGCATGATTATGACGAATACTATGATCATCAATGACATTTTTATGGTGATTACGACTATTACGATTATTATGGCTATAATAACCATTATTAGGTTTTTTTCCTGATCATTCTGTTTATTATTACGATGTTATGACTATTACGGATAGTATAACTGTTACTATGATTATTACGGCTATTATGATTGTTGCTATGGTAATTATGATTATTATTATGATTTTTATGACTGTTGTGGTTATTATGACGATTACTATGATTATAATGGTTGATAGTATGGTAGTTATGATCATCAGTCAGATTAATATAGCTATAATGGTTATTATGGTTATTATGGCTATTATAATGGTTATTAGGGTTGTTTCCAAGTCTATTATGGTTATTATCATGATTATTATGATTATTATGTTTCCTAGTATGATTGTGAGAATTATTATGATCATTATTACGATTATTCTGGTTATAATGGCTATTAAGATTATTATGGTTGTAATAACGAGTATTAGGTTATTTCCATGATTATTCTGTATATTATAACGATGTTATGATTATTACAGTTAGTATAACGATTACTATGATTATTACGGCTATTATGATTGCTGCTATGATTGTTATGATTGTTGTGGGTATTATGACGATTACTATGATTATAATGGTTGATAGCATGGTTATTATGATCATCATTCAGATTACTATAACTATTATGATTATTACGGTTGTTATGGCGATTATAATGGTTATTGTGGCTGTTTCCAAGTCTATTATGGTTATTATCATGATTATTATGATTATTATGTTTCTGAGCATGATTATGACGAATACTATGATCATCAATGACATTCTTATGGTGATTACGACTATTACGATTATTATGGCTATAATAACCATTATTAGGTTTTTTTCCTGATCATTCTGTTTATTATTACGATGTTATGACTATTACGGTTAGTATAACTCTTACTATGATTATTACGGCTATTATGATTGTTGCTATGGTAATTATGATTATTATTATGATTCTTATGACTGTTGTGGTTATTATGACGATTACTATGATTATAATGGTTGATAGTATGGTAGTTATGATCATCAGTCAGATTAATATAGCTATAATGGTTATTATGGTTATTATGGCTATTATAATGGTTATTAGGGTTGTTTCCAAGTCTATTATGGTTATTATCATGATTATTATGATTATTATGTTTCCTAGTATGATTGTGAGAATTATTATGATCATTGTTACGATTATTCTGGTTATAATGGCTATTAAGATTATTATGGTTGTAATAACGAGTATTAGGTTATTTCCATGATTATTCTGTATATTATAACGATGTTATGATTATTACAGTTAGTATAACGATTACTATGATTATTACGGCTATTATGATTGTTGCTATGATTGTTATGATTGTTGTGGGTATTATGACGATTACTATGATTATAATGGTTGATAGCATGGTTATTACGATCATCATTCAGATTACTATAACTATTATGATTATTACGGTTGTTATGGCTATTATAATGGTTATTGTGGCTGTTTCCAAGTCTATTATGGTTATTATCATGATTATTATGATTATTATGTTTCTGAGCATGATTATGACGAATACTATGATCATCAATGACATTCTTATGGTGATTACGACTATTACGATTATTATGGCTATAATAACCATTATTAGGTTTTTTTCCTGATCATTCTGTTTATTATTACGATGTTATGACTATTACGGTTAGTATAACTATTACTATGATTATTACGGCTATTATGATTGTTGCTATGGTAATTATGATTATTATAATGATTTTTATGACTGTTGTGGTTATTATGACGATTACTATGATTATAATGGTTGATAGTATGGTAGTTATGATCATCAGTCAGATTACTATAGCTATTATGGTTATTATGGTTATTATGGCTGTTATAATGGTTATTAGGGTTGTTTCCAAGTCTATTATGGTTATTATCATGATTATTATGATTATTATGTTTCTTAGTATGATTGTGAGGATTATTATGATCATCACTGAGATTCTTATGGTGATTACGACTATTATGATTATTATGGCTATAATAACGATTATTAGGCTATTTCCATGATTATTCTGTTTATTATTACAATGTTATGATTGCTACAGTTAGTATAACAATTACCTTGGTAATTACGTCTATTATGATTTTTGCTATGATTATTATGACTATTATCATGATTGTTATGATTTTTGTGGTTATTATGACGATTACTATGATTATAATGGTTGATAGCATGGTAGTTATGATCATCAGTCAGATTATTATAGCTATTACGGTTATTACGGTCATTATGGCTATTATAATGGTTATTAGGGTTGTTTCCAAGTCTATTATGGTTATTTTCATGATTATTATGATTATGATGTTTTTTAGTATGATTGTGAGGATTATTATGACCATTATTGTGATAATTCAGCCAGATTACTATAGCTATTATGATTATTATAGTTATTATGGCTATTATAATGGTTATTATGGTTGATTCCCAATCTATTACGGTTATTATCATTATTATTATTATGATTATTATGTTTCTTAGTATGATTATGACGAATATTATGATCATCACTGAGATTCTTACGGCGATTACGACTATTGCGATTATTATGGCTATAATAACGATTATTAGGTTTTTTTCCTGATTATTCTGTTTTTTATTACGATGTTATGATTATTACTGTCAGTATAACTATTACTATGATTATTACGTCTATTATGATTGTTCCTATGATTATTATGACTATTATTATGATTGTTATTATTGTTGTGGTTATCATGATTATTACTATGATTATAATGGATAATAGCATCGTCATTATGGTCATCATTCAGATTACTATGGCTATTAAGATTACTATGGTTATTATGGCTATTATAATGGTTATTATGATCGTTTCCATGTCTATTAAGGTTATTATTATGATTATTATGATTATAATGTATCATAGTATGTTTGCGATGATTATTACGATCATTATGATGATTATTCTGGTTATTATGGTTATTAAGATTATTATGGCTGTAATATCGTTTATTAGGTTATTTCCATGATTATTCTGTTTATTATTACGATGTTATGATTATTACACTCAGTATAACTATTACTATAATTATTGCGTCTATTATGATTGCTGCTATGATTATTATGATTATTATTATGATTGTTAAGATTGTTGTGGTTATTATGACGATTACTATGATTATAATGGTTGATAGTATGGTAGTTATGATCATCAGTCAGATTAATATAGCTATAATGGTTATTATGGTTATTATGGCTATTATAATGGTTATTAGGGTTGTTTCCAAGTCTATTATGGTTATTATCATGATTATTATGATTATTATGTTTCCTAGTATGATTGTGAGAATTATTATGATCATTACTACGATTATTCTGGTTATAATGGTTATTAAGATTATTATGTCTGTAATAACGATTATTAGGTTATTTCCATGATTATTCTGTATATTATAACGATGTTATGATTATTACAGCCAGTATAACTATTACTATGATTATTACGTCTATTATGACTGTTGCTATGATTATTATGATTATTATTATGATTGTTGTGGTTATTATGACGATTACTATGATTATAATGGTTGATGATTGTGAGGGTTATTATGATCATTATTATTATTATTCTGGTTATTATGGCTATTAAGATTATTATGGCTGTAATAACGATTATTAGGTTATTTCCATGATTATTCTGTATATTATAACGATGTTATGATTATTACAGTTAGTATAACGATTACTATGATTATCACGGCTATTATGATTGTTGCTATGATAATTATGATTATAATTATGATTGTCATGATTGTTGTGGTTATCATGACGATTACTATGATTATATTGGTTGATAGCATGGTTACTATGATCATCATACAGATTACTATAGCTATTATGGTTATTATGGTTATTATGGCTGTTATTATGGTTATTAGGGTTGTTTCCAAGTCTATTATGGTTATTATCATGATTAATATGATTATGATGTTTTTTAGTATGATTGTGAGGATTATTATGACCATTATTATGGTTATTCTGCTTATTATGGTTATTAAGAATTATATGGCTGTAATAACGATTATTAGGCTATTTGCATGATTATTCTGTTTATCATTACGATGTTATGATAATTACAGTCAGTATAACCATTACCATGATTATTACGTCTATTATGATTGTTCCTAAGATTACTATGACTATTATTATGATTGTTATGATTGTTGTGGTTATTATGACGATTACCATGATTATAATTGTTGATAGCATGGTAATTATGATCATCAGTCAGATTACTATAGTTATTATGGTTATTATGGTTATTATGGCTATTATAATGGTTATTAGGGTTGTTTCCAAGTCTATTATGGTTACTATCATGATTATTATGATTATTATGTTTCTTAGTATGATTGTGAGGATTATTATGATCATTATTATGATAATTCTGGTTATTATGGTTGTTTAGATTATTATGTCTGTAATAACGATTATTAGGTTATTTCCTTGATTATTCTGTTTATTATTACGATGTTATGATTATTACAGTTAGTATAACTACTACTATGACTATTGCGGCTATTATGATTGTGCTATGATTATTATGATTATTATTATGATTGTTATGATTGTTGTGGTTATTATGAGGGTTACTATGATTATAATGGTTGATGGCATAGAAATCATGATCATCATTCAGATTACTATAGCTATTATGATTAATACGGTTATCATGGCTATTATAATGGTTATTATGGTTGTTTCCAAGTTTATTATGGTTATTGTCATGTTTATTATCATTATTATTATGATTGTTATGTTTGTTGTGGGGTTTATGACGATTACTATGATTATAATTGTTGATAGCATGGTAATTATGATCATCATTCAGATTACTATAGCTATTATGATTATTATGGTTGTTATGGCTAATATAATGGTTATTATGGCTGTTTCCAAGTCTATTATGGTTATTATCATGATTATTATGATTATTATGTTTCTGAGCATGATTATGACGAATACTATGATCATCAATGACATTCTTATGGTGATTACGACTATTACGATTATTATGGCTATAATAACCATTATTAGGTTTTTTTCCTGATCATTCTGTTTATTATTACGATGTTATGACTATTACGGTTAGTATAACTATTACTATGATTATTAAGGCTATTATGATTGATGCTATGGTAATTATGATTATTATTATGATTTATATGACTGTTGTGGTTATTATGACGATTACTATGATTATAATGGTTGATAGTATGGTAGTTATGATCATCAGTCAGATTAATATAGCTATAATGGTTATTATGGTTATTATGGCTATTATAATGGTTATTAGGGTTGTTTCCAAGTCTATTATGGTTATTATCATGATTATTATGATTATTATGTTTCCTAGTATGATTGTGAGGATTATTATGATCATTATTATGATAATTCTGGTTATTATGGTTGTTTAGATTATTATGTCTGTAATAACGATTATTAGGTTATTTCCTTGATTATTCTGTTTATTATTACGATGTTATGATTATTACAGTTAGTATAACTATTACTATGACTATTACGGCTATTATGATTGTGCTATGATTATTATGATTATTATTATGATTGTTATGATTGTTGTGGTTATTATGAGGGTTACTATGATTATAATGGTTGATGGCATAGAAATCATGATCATCATTCAGATTACTATAGCTATTATGATTAATACGGTTATCATGGCTATTATAATGGCTATTATGGTTGTTTCCAAGTTTATTATGGTTATTGTCATGTTTATTATCATTATTATTGTGATTGTTATGTTTGTTGTGGGGTTTATGACGATTACTATGATTATAATTGTTGATAGCATGGTAATTATGATCATCATTCAGATTAGTATAACTATTATGATTATTATGGTTGTTATGGCTAATATAATGGTTATTATGGCTGTTTCCAAGTCTATTATGGTTATTATCATGATTATTATGATTATTATGTTTCTTAGCATGATTATGACGAATACTATGATCATCAATGACATTCTCATGGTGATTACGACTATTACGATTATTATGGCAATAATAACGATTATTAGGTAATTTCTATGATCATTCGGTTTATTATTACGATGTTATGACTATTACGGTTAGTATAACTATTACTATGATTATTACGACCTATTATGATTGTTGCTATGATAATTATGATTATTCCTATGATTGTTATGATTGTTGTGGTTATTATGACGATTACCATGATTATAATGGTTCATAGCATGGTTATTATGATCATCATTCAGATTACTATAGCTATTACGATTATTATGGTTATTATGGCTATTATAATGGTTATTATGATTGATTCCAAGTCTATTACGGTTATTACCATTATTATTATGATTACTATGTTTCTTAGTATGATTACGATGAGTATTATGATCATCGCTGAGATTCTTACGGCGATTACGACTATTACGATTATTATGGCTATAATAACCATTATTCGGTTTTTTTCCTGATCATTCTGTTTATTATTACGATGTTATGACTATTACGGTTAGTATAACTATTACTATGATTATTACGGCTATTATGATTGTTGCTATGGTAATTATGATTATTTTTATGATTTTTATGATTGTTGTGGTTATTATGACGATTACTATGATTATAATGGTTGATAGTATGGTAGTTATGATCATCAGTCAGATTAATATAGCTATAATGGTTATTATGGTTATTATGGCTATTATAATGGTTATTAGGGTTGTTTCCAAGTCTATTATGGTTATTATCATGATTATTATGATTATTATGTTTCCTAGTATGATTGTGAGAATTAATATGATCATTCTTACGATTATTCTGGTTATAATGGCTATTAAGATTATTATGGTTGTAATAACGAGTATTAGGTTATTTCCATGATTATTCTGTATATTATAACGATGTTATGATTATTACAGTTAGTATAACGATTACTATGATTATTACGGCTATTATGATTGTTGCTATGATTGTTATGATTGTTGTGGGTATTATGACGATTACTATGATTATAATGGTTGATAGCATGGTTATTATGATCATCATTCAGATTACTATAACTATTATGATTATTACGGTTGTTATGGCTATTATAATGGTTATTGTGGCTGTTTCCAAGTCTATTATGGTTATTATCATGATTATTATGATTATTATGTTTCTTAGCATGATTATGACGAATACTATGATCATCAATGACATTTTTATGGTGATTACGACTATTACGATTATTATGGCTATAATAACCATTATTAGGTTTTTTTCCTGATCATTCTGTTTATTATTACGATGTTATGACTATTACGGTTAGTATAACTGTTACTATGATTATTACGGCTATTATGATTGTTGCTATGGTAATTATGATTATTATTATGATTTTTATGACTGTTGTGGTTATGATGACGATTACTATGATTATAATGGTTGATAGTATGGTAGTTATGATCATCAGTCAGATTAATATAGCTATAATGGTTATTATGGTTATTATGGCTATTATAATGGTTATTAGGGTTGTTTCCAAGTCTATTATGGTTATTATCATGATTATTATGATTATTATGTTTCCTAGTATGATTGTGAGAATTATTATGATCATTATTACGATTATTCTGGTTATAATGGCTATTAAGATTATTATGGTTGTAATAACGAGTATTAGGTTATTTCCATGATTATTCTGTATATTATAACGATGTTATGATTATTACAGTTAGTATAACGATTACTATGATTATTACGGCTATTATGATTGCTGCTATGATTGTTATGATTGTTGTGGGTATTATGACGATTACTATGATTATAATGGTTGATAGCATGGTTATTATGATCATCATTCAGATTACTATAACTATTATGATTATTACGGTTGTTATGGCTATTATAGTGGTTATTGTGGCTGTTTCCAAGTCTATTATGGTTATTATCATGATTATTATGATTATTATGTTTCTGAGCATGATTATGACGAATACTATGATCATCAATGACATTCTTATGGTGATTACGACTATTACGATTATTATGGCTATAATAACCATTATTAGGTTTTTTTCCTGATCATTCTGTTTATTATTACGATGTTATGGCTATTACGGCTAGTATAACTGTTACTATGATTATTACGGCTATTATGATTGTTGCTATGGTAATTATGATTATTATTATGATTTTTATGATTGTTGTGGTTATTATGACGATTACTATGATTATAATGGTTGATAGTATGGTAGTTATGATCATCAGTCAGATTAATATAGCTATAATGGTTATTATGGTTATTATGGTTATTATGGTTATTATAATGGTTATTAGTGTTGTTTCCAAGTCTATTATGGTTATTATCATGATTATTATGATTATTATGTTTCCTAGTATGATTGTGAGAATTATTATGATCATTCTTACGATTATTCTGGTTATAATGGCTATTAAGATTATTATGGTTGTAATAACGAGTATTAGGTTATTTCCATGATTATTCTGTATATTATAACGATGTTATGATTATTACAGTTAGTATAACGATTACTATGATTATTACGGCTATTATGATTGTTGCTATGATTGTTATGATTGTTGTGGGTATTATGACGATTACTATGATTATAATGGTTGATAGCATGGTTATTATGATCATCATTCAGATTGCTATAACTATTATGATTATTACGGTTGTTATGGCTATTATAATGGTTATTGTGGCTGTTTCCAAGTCTATTATGGTTATTATCATGATTATTATGATTATTATGTCTCTTAGCATGATTATGACGAATACTATGATCATCAATGACATTTTTATGGTGATTACGACTATTACGATTATTATGGCTATAATAACCATTATTAGGTTTTTTTCCTGATCATTCTGTTTATTATTACGATGTTATGACTATTACGGTTAGTATAACTGTTACTATGATTATTACGGCTATTATGATTGTTGCTATGGTAATTATGATTATTATTATGATTTTTATGACTGTTGTGGTTATTATGACGATTACTATGATTATAATGGTTGATAGTATGGTAGTTATGATCATCAGTCAGATTAATATAGCTATAATGGTTATTATGGTTATTATGGCTATTATAATGGTTATTAGGGTTGTTTCCAAGTCTATTATGGTTATTATCATGATTATTATGATTATTATGTTTCCTAGTATGATTGTGAGAATTATTATGATCATTATTACGATTATTCTGGTTATAATGGCTATTAAGATTATTATGGTTGTAATAACGAGTATTAGGTTATTTCCATGATTATTCTGTATATTATAACGATGTTATGATTATTACAGTTAGTATAACGATTACTATGATTATTACGGCTATTATGATTGCTGCTATGATTTTTATGATTGTTGTGGGTATTATGACGATTACTATGATTATAATGGTTGATAGCATGGTTATTATGATCATCATTCAGATTACTAAAACTATTATGATTATTACGGTTGTTATGGCTATTATAATGGTTATTGTGGCTGTTTCCAAGTCTATTATGGTTATTATCATGATTATTATGATTATTATGTTTCTGAGCATGATTATGACGAATACTATGATCATCAATGACATTCTTATGGTGATTACGACTATTACGATTATTATGGCTATAATAACCATTATTAGGTTTCTTTCCTGATCATTCTGTTTATTATTACGATGTTATGACTATTACGGCTAGTATAACTGTTACTATGATTATTACGGCTATTATGATTGTTGCTATGGTAATTATGATTATTATTATGATTTTTATGACTGTTGTGGTTATTATGACGATTACTATGATTATAATGGTTGATAGTATGGTAGTTATGATCATCAGTCAGATTAATATAGCTATAATGGTTATTATGGTTATTATGGCTATTATAATGGTTATTAGGGTTGTTTCCAAGTCTATTATGGTTATTATCATGATTATTATGATTATTATGTTTCCTAGTATGATTGTGAGAATTATTATGATCATTATTACGATTATTCTGGTTATAATGGCTATTAAGATTATTATGGTTGTAATAACGAGTATTAGGTTATTTCCATGATTATTCTGTATATTATAACGATGTTATGATTATTACAGTTAGTATAACGATTACTATGATTATTACGGCTATTATGATTGTTGCTATGATTGTTATGATTGTTGTGGGTATTATGACGATTACTATGATTATAATGGTTGATAGCATGGTTATTATGATCATCATTCAGATTACTATAACTATTATGATTATTACGGTTGTTATGGCTATTATAATGGTTATTGTGGCTGTTTCCAAGTCTATTATGGTTATTATCATGATTATTATGATTATTATGTTTCTTAGCATGATTATGACGAATACTATGATCATCAATGACATTTTTATGGTGATTACGACTATTACGATTATTATGGCTATAATAACCATTATTAGGTTTTTTTCCTGATCATTCTGTTTATTATTACGATGTTATGACTATTACGGTTAGTATAACTGTTACTATGATTATTACGGCTATTATGATTGTTGCTATCATAATTATGATTATAATTATGATTGTCATGATTGTTGTGGTTATCATGACGATTACTGTGATTATATTGGTTGATAGCATGGTAATCATGATCATCATTCAGATTACTATAGCTGTTATGATTATTATGTTTATTATGTCTATTATATTCGTTATTATGATTGTTTCCAAATCTATTATGGTTATTATTATGATTATCATGATTATAAAGTTCCTTAGCATGATTGTGAGGGTTATTATGATCATTATTATTATTATTCTGGTTATTATGGCTACTAAGATTGTTATGGCTGTAATAACGATTATTAGGTTATTTCCATGATTATTCTGTATATTATAACGATGTTATGATTATTACAGTTAGTATAACTATTACCATGATTATTACGTCTATCATGATTGTTCCTATGATTATTATGACTATTATTATGATTGTTATGATTGTTGTGGTTATTATGAGGGTTACGATGATTATAATGGTTCATAGCATGGTTATTATGATCATCAGCCTGATTACTATAGCTATTATGATTATTATGGTTATTATGGCTATTATAATGGTTATTATGGTTGATTCCAAATCTATTACGGTTATTATCATTATTATTATTATGATTATTATGTTTCTTAGTATGATTATGACGAATATTATGATCATCACTGAGATTCTTACGGCGATTATGACTATTGCGATTATTATGGCTATAGTAACGATTATTAGGTTTTTTTCCTGATTATTCTGTTTTCTACTACGATGTTATGATTATTACTGTCAGTATAACTATTACTATGATTATTACGTCTATTATGGTTGTTCCTATGATTATTATGACTATTATTATGATTGTTATGATTGTTGTGGTTATCATGATTATTACTATGATTATAATGGATAATAGCATCGTTATTATGGTCATCATTCGGATTACTATGGCTATTAAGATTACTATGGTTATAATGGCTATTATAATGGTTATTATGATCGTTTCCATGTCTATTAAGGTTATTATTATGATTATTATGATTATAATGTATCATAGTATGTTTGCGATGATTATTACGATCATTATGATGATTATTCTGGTTATTATGGTTATTAAGATTATTATGGCTGTAATATCGTTTATTAGGTTATTTCCATGATTATTCTGTTTATTATTACGATATTATGATTATTACAGTCAGTATAACTATTACTATAATTATTGCGTCAATTATGATTGTTGCTATGATTATTATGATTATTATTATGATTGTTAAGATTGTTGTGGTTATTATGACGATTACTATGATTATAATGGTTGATAGTATGGTAGTTATGATCATCAGTCAGATTAATATAGCTATAATGGTTATTATGGTTATTATGGCTATTATAATGGTTATTAGGGTTGTTTCCAAGTCTATTATGGTTATTATCATGATTATTATGATTATTATGTTTCCTAGTATGATTGTGAGAATTATTATGATCATTATTACGATTATTCTGGTTATAATGGCTATTAAGATTATTATGGTTGTAATAACGAGTATTAGGTTATTTCCATGATTATTCTGTATATTATAACGATGTTATGATTATTACAGTTAGTATAACGATTACTATGATTATTACGGCTATTATGATTGTTGCTATGATTGTTATGATTGTTGTGGGTATTATGACGATTACTATGATTATAATGGTTGATAGCATGGTTATTATGATCATCATTCAGATTACTATAACTATTATGATTATTACGGTTGTTATGGCTATTATAATGGTTATTGTGGCTGTTTCCAAGTCTATTATGGTTATTATCATGATTATTATGATTATTATGTTTCTTAGCATGATTATGACGAATACTATGATCATCAATGACATTTTTATGGTGATTACGACTATTACGATTATTATGGCTATAATAACCATTATTAGGTTTTTTTCCTGATCATTCTGTTTATTATTACGATGTTATGACTATTACGGTTAGTATAACTGTTACTATGATTATTACGGCTATTATGATTGTTGCTATCATAATTATGATTATAATTATGATTGTCATGATTGTTGTGGTTATCATGACGATTACTGTGATTATATTGGTTGATAGCATGGTAATCATGATCATCATTCAGATTACTATAGCTGTTATGATTATTATGTTTATTATGTCTATTATATTCGTTATTATGATTGTTTCCAAATCTATTATGGTTATTATTATGATTATCATGATTATAAAGTTCCTTAGCATGATTGTGAGGGTTATTATGATCATTATTATTATTATTCTGGTTATTATGGCTACTAAGATTGTTATGGCTGTAATAACGATTATTAGGTTATTTCCATGATTATTCTGTATATTATAACGATGTTATGATTATTACAGTTAGTATAACTATTACCATGATTATTACGTCTATCATGATTGTTCCTATGATTATTATGACTATTATTATGATTGTTATGATTGTTGTGGTTATTATGAGGGTTACGAAGATTATAATGGTTCATAGCATGGTTATTATGATCATCAGCCTGATTACTATAGCTATTATGATTATTATGGTTATTATGGCTATTATAATGGTTATTATGGTTGATTCCAAATCTATTACGGTTATTATCATTATTATTATTATGATTATTATGTTTCTTAGTATGATTATGACGAATATTATGATCATCACTGAGATTCTTACGGCGATTATGACTATTGCGATTATTATGGCTATAGTAACGATTATTAGGTTTTTTTCCTGATTATTCTGTTTTCTACTACGATGTTATGATTATTACTGTCAGTATAACTATTACTATGATTATTACGTCTATTATGGTTGTTCCTATGATTATTATGACTATTATTATGATTGTTATGATTGTTGTGGTTATCATGATTATTACTATGATTATAATGGATAATAGCATCGTTATTATGGTCATCATTCGGATTACTATGGCTATTAAGATTACTATGGTTATAATGGCTATTATAATGGTTATTATGATCGTTTCCATGTCTATTAAGGTTATTATTATGATTATTATGATTATAATGTATCATAGTATGTTTGCGATGATTATTACGATCATTATGATGATTATTCTGGTTATTATGGTTATTAAGATTATTATGGCTGTAATATCGTTTATTAGGTTATTTCCATGATTATTCTGTTTATTATTACGATATTATGATTATTACAGTCAGTATAACTATTACTATAATTATTGCGTCAATTATGATTGTTGCTATGATTATTATGATTATTATTATGATTGTTAAGATTGTTGTGGTTATTATGACGATTACTATGATTATAATGGTTGATAGTATGGTAGTTATGATCATCAGTCAGATTAATATAGCTATAATGGTTATTATGGTTATTATGGCTATTATAATGGTTATTAGGGTTGTTTCCAAGTCTATTATGGTTATTATCATGATTATTATGATTATTATGTTTCCTAGTCTGATTGTGAGAATTATTATGATCATTACTACGATTATTCTGGTTATAATGGTTATTAAGATTATTATGTCTGTAATAACGATTATTAGGTTATTTCCATGATTATTCTGTATATTATTACGATGTTATGATTATTACAGCCAGTATAACTATTACTATGATTATTACGTCTATTATGACTGTTGCTATGATTATTATGATTATTATTATGATTGTTGTGGTTATTATGACGATTACTATGATTATAATGGTTGATAGCATGGTTATTATGGTCATCATTCGGATTACTATGGCTATTAAGATTATTATGGTTATTATGTCTATTATATTGGTTATTATGATCGTTTCCAAGTGTATTATGTTTATTATAATGATTATTATGATTATTATGTTTCTTGGTACGATTATGACGAATATTAAGATAATCACTGAGATTCTTATGGCGATTACGACTATTACGATTATTATGGCTGTAATAACGATTATTAGGTTATTTCCATGATTATTCTGTTTATTATTACGATATTATGATTATTACAGTTAGTATAGCTATTACTATGACCATTACGGCTATTCTGACTGTTGCTATGATTATTATGATTGTTCTTATGATTGTTATGATTGTTGTGGTTATTATGACGATTACTATGATTATAATGGTTGATAGCATGGTAATCATGATCATCATTCAGATTACTATAGCTATTATGATGAATATCATTATCAGGGCTATTATAATGGCTATTATGGTTGTTTCCACGTTTATTATGGCTATTGTCATGTTTATTATCATTATTATTATGATTGTTATGTTTGTTGTGGGTATTATGACGATTACTATGATTATAATTATTGATAGCATAAAAATTATGATCATCAGTCAGATTAATATAGCTATTATGGTTACTATGGTCATTATGGCTATTATAATGGTTATTAGGGATGTTTCCAAGTCTATTATGTTTATTATCATGATTACTATGATTATTATGTTTCTTAGTATGATTGTGAGAATTATTATGATCATTACTACGATTATTCTGGTTATAATGGTTATTAAGATTATTATGTCTGTAATAACGATTATTAGGTTATTTCCATGATTATTCTGTATATTATAACGTTGTTATGATTATTACAGTTAGTATAACGATTACTATGATTATTACGGCTATTATGATTGTTGCTATGATTGTTATGATTGTTGTGGGTATTATGACGATTACTATGATTATAATGGTTGATAGCATGGTTATTATGGTCGTCATTCGGATTACTATGGCTATTAAGATTATTTTGGTTACTATGTCTATTATATTGGTTATTATGATCGTTTCCAAGTCTATTATGTTTATTATAATGATTATTATGATTATAATGTTGCTTAGTATTACTGTGAGGGTTATTATGATCATTACTATTATTATTCTGGTTATTATGGTTATTAAGATTATTATGGCTGTAATAACGATTATTAGGTTATTTCCATGATTATTCTGTATATTATAACGATGTTATGATTATTACAGTCAGTGTAACGATTACTATGATTATCACGGCTATTATGATTGTTGCTATGATAATTATGATTATAATTATGAGTGTCATGATTGTTGTGGTTATCATGACGATTACTATGATTATATTGGTTGATAGCATGGTTACTATGATCATCATACAGATTACTATAGCTATTATGGTTATTATGGTTATTATGGCTGTTATTATGGTTATTAGGGTTGTTTCCAAGTCTATTATGGTTATTATCATGATTATTATGATTATGATGTTTTTTAGTATGATTGTGAGGATTATTATGACCATTATTATGGTTATTCAGCTTATTATGGTTATTAAGAATTATATGGCTGTAATAACGATTATTAGGCTATTTGCATGATTATTCTGTTTATCATTACGATGTTATGATAATTACAGTCAGTATAACCATTACCATGATTATTACGTCTATTATGATTGTTCCTATGATTACTATGACTATTACTATGATTGTTATGATTGTTGTGGTTATTATGACGATTACCATGATTATAATTGTTGATAGCATGGTAATTATGATCATCAGTCAGATTACTATAGTTATTATGGTTATTATGGTTATTATGGCTATTATAATGGTTATTAGGGTTGTTTCCAAGTCTATTATGGTTACTATCATGATTATTATGATTATTATGTTTCTTAGTATGATTGTGAGGATTATTATGATCATTATTATGATAATTCTGGTTATTATGGTTGTTTAGATTATTATGTCTCTAATAACGATTATTAGGTTATTTCCTTGATTATTCTGTTTATTATTACGATGTTATGATTATTACAGTTAGTATAACTACTACTATGACTATTGCGGCTATTATGATTGTGCTATGATTATTATGATTATTATTATGATTGTTATGATTGTTGTGGTTATTATGGGGGTTACTATGATTATAATGGTTGATGGCATAGAAATCATGATCATCATTCAGATTACTATAGCTATTATGATTAATACGGTTATCATGGCTATTATAATGGTTATTATGGTTGTTTCCAAGTTTATTATGGTTATTGTCATGTTTATTATCATTATTATTATGATTGTTATGTTTGTTGTGGGGTTTATGTCGATTACTATGATTATAATTGTTGATAGCATGGTAATTATGATCATTCAGATTACTATAACTATTATGATTATTATGGTTGTTATGGCTAATATAATGGTTATTATGGCTGTTTCCAAGTCTATTATGGTTATTATCATGATTATTATGATTATTATGTTTCTTAGCATGATTATGACGAATACTATGATCATCAATGACATTCTTATGGTGATTACGACTATTACGATTATTATGGCAATTATAACGATTATTAGGTAATTTCTATGATCATTCTGTTTATTATTACGATGCTATGACTATTACGGTTAGTATAACTTTTACTATAATTATTGCGTCTATTATGATTGTTGCTATGATTATTATGATTATTATTATGATTGTTAAGATTGTTGTGGTTATTGTGACGATTACTATGATTATAATGGTTGATAGTATGGTAGTTATGATCATCAGTCAGATTAATATAGCTATAATGGTTATTATGGTTATTATGGCTATTATAATGGTTATTAGGGTTGTTTCCAAGTCTATTATGGTTATTATCATGATTATTATGATTATTATGTTTCCTAGTATGATTGTGAGAATTATTATGATCATTGTTACGATTATTCTGGTTATAATGGCTATTAAGATTATTATGGTTGTAATAACGAGTATTAGGTTATTTCCATGATTATTCTGTATATTATAACGATGTTATGATTATTACAGTTAGTATAACGATTACTATGATTATTACGGCTATTATGATTGTTGCTATGATTGTTATGATTGTTGTGGGTATTATGACGATTACTATGATTATAATGGTTGATAGCATGGTTATTATGGTCAGTATTCGGATTACTATGGCTATTAAGATTATTATGGTTATTATGTCTATTATATTGGTTATTATGATCGTTTCCAAGTCTATTATGTTTATTATAATGATTATTATGATTATAATGTTGCTTAGTATTACTGTGAAGGTTATTATGATCATTACTATTATTATTCTGGTTATTATGGTTATTAAGATTATTATGGCTGTAATAACGATTATTAGGTTATTTGCATGATTATTCTGTATATTATAACGATGTTATGATTATTACAGTCAGTGTAACGATTACTATGATTATCACGGCTATTATGATTGTTGCTATCATAATTATGATTATAATTATGATTGTCATGATTGTTGTGGTTATCATGACGATTACTGTGATTATATTGGTTGATAGCATGGTAATCATGATCATCATTCAGATTACTATAGCTGTTATGATTATTATGTTTATTATGTCTATTATATTCGTTATTATGATTGTTTCCAAATCTATTATGGTTATTATTATGATTATCATGATTATAAAGTTCCTTAGCATGATTGTGAGGGTTATTATGATCATTATTATTATTATTCTGGTTATTATGGCTATTAAGATTGTTATGGCTGTAATAACGATTATTAGGTTATTTCCATGATTATTCTGTATATTATAACGATGTTATGATTATTACAGTTAGTATAACGATTACTATGATTATCACGGCTATTATGATTATTGCTATGATAATTATGATTATAATTATGATTGTCATGATTGTTGTGACTATCATGACGATTACTATGATTATATTGGTTGATAGCATGGTTACTATGATCATCATACAGATTACTATAGCTATTATGATTATTATGGTTATTACGGCTATTATAATGGTTATTATGGTTGGTTCCCAATCTATTACGGTTATTATCATTATTATTATTATGATTATTATGTTTCTTAGTATGATTATGACGAATATTATGATCATCACTGAGATTCGTACGGCGATTACGACTATTGCGATTATTATGGCTATAATAACGATTATTAGGTTTTTTTCCTGATTATTCTGTTTTTTATTACGATGTTATGATTATTACTGTCAGTATAACTATTACTATGATTATTACGTCTATTATGATTGTTCCTATGATTATTATGACTATTATTATGATTGTTATGATTGTTGTGGTTATTATGAGGGTTACTATGATTATAATGGTTGATGGCATAGAAATCATGATCATCATTCAGATTACTATAGCTATTATGGTTATTATGGTTATTATGGCTGTTATTATGGTTATTAGGGTTGTTTCCAAGTCTATTATGGTTATTATCATGATTATTATGATTATGATGTTTTTTAGTATGATTGTGAGGATTATTATGACCATTATTATGGTTATTCTGCTTATTATGGTTATTAAGAATTATATGGCTGTAATAACGATTATTAGGCTATTTGCATGATTATTCTGTTTATCATTACGATGTTATGATAATTACAGTCAGTATAACCATTACCATGATTATTACGTCTATTATGATTGTTCCTATGATTACTATGACTATTATTATGATTGTTATGATTGTTGTGGTTATTATGACGATTACCATGATTATAATTGTTGATAGCATGGTAATTATGATCATCAGTCAGATTACTATAGTTATTATGGTTATTATGGTTATTATGGCTATTATAATGGTTATTAGGGTTGTTTCCAAGTCTATTATGGTTACTATCATGATTATTATGATTATTATGTTTCCTAGTCTGATTGTGAGAATTATTATGATCATTACTACGATTATTCTGGTTATAATGGTTATTAAGATTATTATGTCTGTAATAACGATTATTAGGTTATTTCCATGATTATTCTGTATATTATTACGATGTTATGATTATTACAGCCAGTATAACTATTACTATGATTATTACGTCTATTATGACTGTTGCTATGATTATTATGATTATTATTATGATTGTTGTGGTTATTATGACGATTACTATGATTATAATGGTTGATAGCATGGTTATTATGGTCATCATTCGGATTACTATGGCTATTAAGATTATTATGGTTATTATGTCTATTATATTGGTTATTATGATCGTTTCCAAGTGTATTATGTTTATTATAATGATTATTATGATTATTATGTTTCTTAGTACGATTATGACGAATATTAAGATAATCACTGAGATTCTTATGGCGATTACGACTATTACGATTATTATGGCTGTAATAACGATTATTAGGTTATTTCCATGATTATTCTGTTTATTATTACGATATTATGATTATTACAGTTAGTATAGCTATTACTATGACCATTACGGCTATTCTGACTGTTGCTATGATTATTATGATTGTTCTTATGATTGTTATGATTGTTGTGGTTATTATGACGATTACTATGATTATAATGGTTGATAGCATGGTAATCATGATCATCATTCAGATTACTATAGCTATTATGATGAATATCATTATCAGGGCTATTATAATGGCTATTATGGTTGTTTCCACGTTTATTATGGCTATTGTCATGTTTATTATCATTATTATTATGATTGTTATGTTTGTTGTGGGTATTATGACGATTACTATGATTATAATTATTGATAGCATAAAAATTATGATCATCAGTCAGATTAATATAGCTATTATGGTTACTATGGTCATTATGGCTATTATAATGGTTATTAGGGATGTTTCCAAGTCTATTATGTTTATTATCATGATTACTATGATTATTATGTTTCTTAGTATGATTGTGAGAATTATTATGATCATTACTACGATTATTCTGGTTATAATGGTTATTAAGATTATTATGTCTGTAATAACGATTATTAGGTTATTTCCATGATTATTCTGTATATTATAACGATGTTATGATTATTACAGTTAGTATAACGATTACTATGATTATTACGGCTATTATGATTGTTGCTATGATTGTTATGATTGTTGTGGGTATTATGACGATTACTATGATTATAATGGTTGATAGCATGGTTATTATGGTCGTCATTCGGATTACTATGGCTATTAAGATTATTTTGGTTACTATGTCTATTATATTGGTTATTATGATCGTTTCCAAGTCTATTATGTTTATTATAATGATTATTATGATTATAATGTTGCTTAGTATTACTGTGAGGGTTATTATGATCATTACTATTATTATTCTGGTTATTATGGTTATTAAGATTATTATGGCTGTAATAACGATTATTAGGTTATTTCCATGATTATTCTGTATATTATAACGATGTTATGATTATTACAGTCAGTGTAACGATTACTATGATTATCACGGCTATTATGATTGTTGCTATGATAATTATGATTATAATTATGAGTGTCATGATTGTTGTGGTTATCATGACGATTACTATGATTATATTGGTTGATAGCATGGTTACTATGATCATCATACAGATTACTATAGCTATTATGGTTATTATGGTTATTATGGCTGTTATTATGGTTATTAGGGTTGTTTCCAAGTCTATTATGGTTATTATCATGATTATTATGATTATGATGTTTTTTAGTATGATTGTGAGGATTATTATGACCATTATTATGGTTATTCAGCTTATTATGGTTATTAAGAATTATATGGCTGTAATAACGATTATTAGGCTATTTGCATGATTATTCTGTTTATCATTACGATGTTATGATAATTACAGTCAGTATAACCATTACCATGATTATTACGTCTATTATGATTGTTCCTATGATTACTATGACTATTATTATGATTGTTATGATTGTTGTGGTTATTATGACGATTACCATGATTATAATTGTTGATAGCATGGTAATTATGATCATCAGTCAGATTACTATAGTTATTATGGTTATTATGGTTATTATGGCTATTATAATGGTTATTAGGGTTGTTTCCAAGTCTATTATGGTTACTATCATGATTATTATGATTATTATGTTTCTTAGTATGATTGTGAGGATTATTATGATCATTATTATGATAATTCTGGTTATTATGGTTGTTTAGATTATTATGTCTGTAATAACGATTATTAGGTTATTTCCTTGATTATTCTGTTTATTATTACGATGTTATGATTATTACAGTTAGTATAACTACTACTATGACTATTGCGGCTATTATGATTGTGCTATGATTATTATGATTATTATTATGATTGTTATGATTGTTGTGGTTATTATGGGGGTTACTATGATTATAATGGTTGATGGCATAGAAATCATGGTCATCATTCAGATTACTATAGCTATTATGATTAATACGGTTATCATGGCTATTATAATGGTTATTATGGTTGTTTCCAAGTTTATTATGGTAATTGTCATGTTTATTATCATTATTATTATGATTGTTATGTTTGTTGTGGGGTTTATGACGATTACTATGATTATAATTGTTGATAGCATGGTAATTATGATCATTCAGATTACTATAACTATTATGATTATTATGGTTGTTATGGCTAATATAATGGTTATTATGGCTGTTTCCAAGTCTATTATGGTTATTATCATGATTATTATGATTATTATGTTTCTTAGCATGATTATGACGAATACTATGATCATCAATGACATTCTTATGGTGATTACGACTATTACGATTATTATGGCAATTATAACGATTATTAGGTAATTTCTATGATCATTCTGTTTATTATTACGATGCTATGACTATTACGGTTAGTATAACTTTTACTATAATTATTGCGTCTATTATGATTGTTGCTATGATTATTATGATTATTATTATGATTGTTAAGATTGTTGTGGTTATTGTGACGATTACTATGATTATAATGGTTGATAGTATGGTAGTTATGATCATCAGTCAGATTAATATAGCTATAATGGTTATTATGGTTATTATGGCTATTATAATGGTTATTAGGGTTGTTTATAAGTCTATTATGGTTATTATCATGATTATTATGATTATTATGTTTCCTAGTATGATTGTGAGAATTATTATGATCATTGTTACGATTATTCTGGTTATAATGGCTATTAAGATTATTATGGTTGTAATAACGAGTATTAGGTTATTTCCATGATTATTCTGTATATTATAACGATGTTATGATTATTACAGTTAGTATAACGATTACTATGATTATTACGGCTATTATGATTGTTGCTATGATTGTTATGATTGTTGTGGGTATTATGACGATTACTATGATTATAATGGTTGATAGCATGGTTATTATGGTCAGTATTCGGATTACTATGGCTATTAAGATTATTATGGTTATTATGTCTATTATATTGGTTATTATGATCGTTTCCAAGTCTATTATGTTTATTATAATGATTATTATGATTATAATGTTGCTTAATATTACTGTGAAGGTTATTATGATCATTACTATTATTATTCTGGTTATTATGGTTATTAAGATTATTATGGCTGTAATAACGATTATTAGGTTATTTGCATGATTCTTCTGTATATTATAACGATGTTATGATTATTACAGTCAGTGTAACGATTACTATGATTATCACGGCTATTATGATTGTTGCTATCATAATTATGATTATAATTATGATTGTCATGATTGTTGTGGTTATCATGACGATTACTGTGATTATATTGGTTGATAGCATGGTAATCATGATCATCATTCAGATTACTATAGCTGTTATGATTATTATGTTTATTATGTCTATTATATTCGTTATTATGATTGTTTCCAAATCTATTATGGTTATTATTATGATTATCATGATTATAAAGTTCCTTAGCATGATTGTGAGGGTTATTATGATCATTATTATTATTATTCTGGTTATTATGGCTATTAAGATTGTTATGGCTGTAATAACGATTATTAGGTTATTTCCATGATTATTCTGTATATTATAACGATGTTATGATTATTACAGTTAGTATAACAATTACTATGATTATCACGGCTATTATGATTGTTGCTATGATAATTATGATTATAATTATGATTGTCATGATTGTTGTGACTATCATGACGATTACTATGATTATATTGGTTGATAGCATGGTTACTATGATCATCATACAGATTACTATAGCTATTATGATTATTATGGTTATTACGGCTATTATAATGGTTATTATGGTTGGTTCCCAATCTATTACGGTTATTACCATTATTATTATTATGATTATTATGTTTCTTAGTATGATTATGACGAATATTATGATCATCACTGAGATTCGTACGGCGATTACGACTATTGCGATTATTATGGCTATAATAACGATTATTAGGTTTTTTTCCTGATTATTCTGTTTTTTATTACGATGTTATGATTATTACTGTCAGTATAACTATTACTATGATTATTACGTCTATTATGATTGTTCCTATGATTATTATGACTATTATTATGATTGTTATGATTGTTGTGGTTATTATGAGGGTTACTATGATTATAATGGTTGATGGCATAGAAATCATGATCATCATTCAGATTACTATAGCTATTATGGTTATTATGGTTATTATGGCTGTTATTATGGTTATTAGGGTTGTTTCCAAGTCTATTATGGTTATTATCATGATTATTATGATTATGATGTTTTTTAGTATGATTGTGAGGATTATTATGACCATTATTATGGTTATTCTGCTTATTATGGTTATTAAGAATTATATGGCTGTAATAACGATTATTAGGCTATTTGCATGATTATTCTGTTTATCATTACGATGTTATGATAATTACAGTCAGTATAACCATTACCATGATTATTACGTCTATTATGATTGTTCCTATGATTACTATGACTATTATTATGATTGTTATGATTGTTGTGGTTATTATGACGATTACCATGATTATAATTGTTGATAGCATGGTAATTATGATCATCAGTCAGATTACTATAGTTATTATGGTTATTATGGTTATTATGGCTATTGTAATGGTTATTAGGGTTGTTTCCAAGTCTATTATGGTTACTATCATGATTATTATGATTATTATGTTTCTTAGTATGATTGTGAGGATTATTATGATCATTATTATGATAATTCTGGTTATTATGGTTGTTTAGATTATTATGTCTGTAATAACGATTATTAGGTTATTTCCTTGATTATTCTGTTTATTATTACGATATTATGATTATTACAGTTAGTATAACTACTACTATGGCTATTACGGCTATTATGATTGTGCTATGATTATTATGATTATTATTATGATTGTTATGATTGTTGTGGTTATTATGACGATTACTATGATTATAACTGTTGATAGCATGGTAATTATGATCATCATTCAGATTACTATAACTATTATGATTATTATGGTTGTTATGGCTAATATAATGGTTATTATGGCTGTTTCCAAGTCTATTATGGTTATTATCATGATTATTATGATTATTATGTTTCTTAGCATGATTATGACGAATACTATGATCATGAATGACATTCTTATGGTGATTACGACTATTACGATTATTATGGCAATAATAACGATTATTAGGTAATTTCTATGATCATTCTGTTTATTATTACGATGCTATGACTATTACGGTTAGTATAACTTTTACTATAATTATTGCGTCTATTATGACTGTTGCTATGGTTATTATGATTATTATTATGATTGTTAAGATTGTTGTGGTTATTGTGACGATTACTATGATTATAATGGTTGATAGTATGGTAGTTATGATCATCAGTCGGATTAATATAGCTATAATGGTTATTATGGTTATTATGGCTATTATAATGGTTATTAGGGTTGTTTCCAAGTCTATTATGGTTATTATCATGATTATTATGATTATTATGTTTCCTAGTATGATTGTGAGAATTATTATGATCATTATTACGATTATTCTGGTTATAATGGCTATTAAGATTATTATGGTTGTAATAACGAGTATTAGGTTATTTCCATGATTATTCTGTATATTATAACGATGTTATGATTATTACAGTTAGTATAACGATTACTATGATTATTACGGCTATTATGATTGCTGCTATGATTGTTATGATTGTTGTGGGTATTATGACGATTACTACGATTATAATGGTTGATAGCATGGTTATTATGATCATCATTCAGATTACTATAACTATTATGATTATTACGGTTGTTATGGCTATTATAATGGTTATTGTGGCTGTTTCCAAGTCTATTATGGTTATTATCATGATTATTATGATTATTATGTTTCTGAGCATGATTATGACGAATACTATGATCATCAATGACATTCTTATGGTGATTACGACTATTACGATTATTATGGCTATAATAACCATTATTAGGTTTTTTTCCTGATCATTCTGTTTATTATTACGATGTTATGACTATTACGGTTAGTATAACTATTACTATGATTATTACGGCTATTATGATTGTGCTATGATTATTATGATTATTATTATGATTGTTATGATTGTTGTGGTTATTATGAGGGTTACTATGATTATAATGGTTGATGGCATAGAAATCATGACCATCATTCAGATTACTATAGCTATTATGATTAATACGGTTATCATGGCTATTATAATGGCTATTATGGTTGTTTCCAAGTTTATTATGGTTATTGTCATGTTTATTATCATTATTATTGTGATTGTTATGTTTGTTGTGGGGTTTATGACGATTACTATGATTATAATTGTTGATAGCATGGTAATTATGATCATCATTCAGATTAGTATAACTATTATGATTATTATGGTTGTTATGGCTAATATAATGGTTATTATGGCTGTTTCCAAGTCTATTATGGTTATTATCATGATTATTATGATTATTATGTTTCTTAGCATGATTATGACGAATACTATGATCATCAATGACATTCTTATGGTGATTACGACTATTACGATTATTATGGCAATAACAACGATTATTAGGTAATTTCTATGATCATTCTGTTTATTATTACGATGTTATGACTATTACGGTTAGTATAACTATTACTATGATTATTACGGCTATTATGATTGTTGCTATGGTAATTATGATTATTTTTATGATTTTTATGATTGTTGTGGTTATTATAACGATTACTATGATTATAATGGTTGATAGTATGGTAGTTATGATCATCAGTCAGATTAATATAGCTATAATGGTTATTATGGTTATTATGGCTATTATAATGGTTATTAGGGTTGTTTCCAAGTCTATTATGGTTATTATCATGATTATTATGATTATTATGTTTCCTAGTATGATTGTGAGAATTATTATGATCATTCTTACGATTATTCTGGTTATAATGGCTATTAAGATTATTATGGTTGTAATAACGTGTATTAGGTTATTTCCATGATTATTCTGTATATTATAACGATGTCATGATTATTACAGTTAGTATAACGATTACTATGATTATTACGGCTATTATGATTGTTGCTATGATTGTTATGATTGTTGTGGGTATTATGACGATTACCATGATTATAATGGTTGATAGCATGGTTATTATGATCATCATTCAGATTACTATAACTATTATGATTATTACGGTTGTTATGGCTATTATAATGGTTATTGTGGCTGTTTCCAAGTCTGTTATGGTTATTATCATGATTATTATGATTATTATGTTTCTTAGCATGATTATGACGAATACTATGATCATCAATGACATTCTTATGGTGATTACGACTATTACGATTATTATGGCTATAATAACCATTATTAGGTTTTTTTCCCGATCATTCTGTTTATTATTACGATGATATGACTATTACGGTTAGTATAACTGTTACTATGATTATTACGGCTATTATGATTGTTGCTATGGTAATTATGATTATTATTATGATTTTTATGGCTGTTGTGGTTATTATGACGATTACTATGATTATAATGGTTGATAGTATGGTAGTTATGATCATCAGTCAGATTAATATAGCTATAATGCTTATTATGGTTATTATGGCTATTATAATGGTTATTAGGGTTGTTTCCAAGTCTATTATGGTTATTATCATGATTATTATGATTATTATGTTTCCTAGTATGATTGTGAGAATTATTATGATCATTGTTACGATTATTCTGGTTATAATGGCTATTAAGATTATTATGGCTGTAATAACGAGTATTAGGTTATTTCCATGATTATTCTGTATATTATAACGATGTTATGTTTATTACAGTTAGTATTACGATTACTATGATTATTACGGCTATTATGATTGTTGCTATGATTGTTATGATTGTTGTGGGTATTATGACGATTACTATGATTATAATGGTTGATAGCATGGTTATTATGGTCATCATTCGGATTACTATGGCTATTAAGATTATTATGGTTATTATGTCTATTATATTGGTTATTATGATCGTTTCCAAGTCTATTATGTTTATTATAATGATTATTATGACTATAATGTTGCTTAGTATTACTGTGAGGGTTATTATGATCATTACTATTATTAGTCTGGTTATTATGGTTATTAAGATTATTATGGCTGTAATAACGATTATTAGGTTATTTGCATGATTATTCTGTATATTATAACGATTTTATGATTATTACAGTCAGTGTAACGATTACTATGATTATCACGGCTATTATGATTGTTGCTATGATAATTATGATTATAATTATGATTGTCATGATTGTTGTGGTTATCATGACGATTACTATGATTATATTGGTTGATAGCATGGTAATCATGATCATCATTCAGATTACTATAGCTGTTATGATTATTATGTTTATTATGTCTATTATATTGGTTATTATGATTGTTTCCAAATCTATTATGGTTATTATTATGATTATCATGATTATAAAGTTCCTTAGCATGATTGTGAGGGTTATTATAATCATTATTATTATTATTCTGGTTATTATGGCTATTAAGATTATTATGGCTGTAATAACGATTATTAGGTTATTTCCATGATTATTCTGTTTATTATTACGATGTAATGACTATTACGGTTAGTATATCTATTACTGTGATTATCACGGCTATTATGATTATTGCTATGATAATTATGATTATAATTATGATTGTCATGATTGTTGTGGTTATCATGACGATTACTATGATTATATTGGTTGATAGCATGGTTACTATGATGATCATACAGATTGCTATAGCTATTATGATTATTACGGTTGTTATGGCTATTATAATGGTTATTGTGGCTGTTTCCAAGTCTATTATGGTTATTATCATGATTATTATGATTATTATGTTTCTGAGCATGATTATGACGAATACTATGATCATCAATGACATTCTTATGGTGGTTACGACTATTACGATTATTATGGCTATAATAACCATTATTAGGTTTTTTTCCTGATCATTCTGTTTATTATTACGATGTTATGACTATTACGGTTAGTATAACTATTACTATGATTATTACGGCTATTATGATTGTTGCTATGGTAATTATGATTATTATTATGATTTTTATGGCTGTTGTGGTTATTATGACGATTACTATGATTATAATGGTTGATAGTATGGTAGTTATGATCATCAGTCAGATTAATATAGCTATAATGGTTATTATGGTTATTATGGCTATTATAATGGTTATTGGGGTTGCTTCCAAGTCTATTATGGTTATTATCATGATTATTATGATTATTATGTTTCCTAGTATGATTGTGAGAATTATTATGATCATTGTTACGATTATTCTGGTTATAATGGCTATTAAGGTTATTATGGCTGTAATAACGAGTATTAGGTTATTTCCATGATTATTCTGTATATTATAACGATGTTATGATTATTACAGTTAGTATAACGATTACTATGATTATTACGGGTATTATGATTGTTGCTTTGATTGTTATTATTGTTGTGGGTATAATGACGATTACTATGATTATAATGGTTGATAGCATGGTTATTATGGTCATCATTCGGATTACTATGGCTATTAAGATTATTATGGTTATTATGTCTATTATATTGGTTATTATGATCGTTTCCAAGCCTATTATGTTTATTATAATGATTATTATGATTATAATGTTGCTTAGTATTACTGTGAGGGTTATTATGATCATTAGTATTATTATTCTGGTTATTATGGTTATTAAGATTATTATGGCTGTAATAACGATTATTAGGTTATTTGCATGATTATTCTGTATATTATAACGATGTTATGATTATTACGGTCAGTGTAACGATTACTATGATTATCACGGCTATTATGATTGTTGCTATGATAATTATGATTATAATTATGATTGTCATGATTGTTGTGGTTATCATGACGATTACTATGATTATATTGGTTGATAGCATGGTAATCATGATCATCATTCAGATTACTATAGCTATTATGATGAATATCATTATCAGGGCTATTATAATTGTTATTATGGTTGTTTCCAAGTTTATTATGGTTATTGTCATGTTTATTATCATTATTATTATGATTGATATGCTTGTTGTGGTTATTATGACGATTACTATGATTATAATTGTTGATAGCACGATAATTATGATCATCAGTCAGATTACTATAGCTATTATGGTTATTATGGTTATTATGGCTGTTATAATGGTTATTAGGGTTGTTTCCAAGTCTGTTATGGTTATTATCATGATTATTATGATTATTATGTTTCTTAGTATGATTGTGAGGATTATTATGGTCATCACTGAGATTCTTATGGTGATTACGACTATTATGATTATTATGACTATAATAACGATTATTAGGCTATTTCCATGATTATTCGGTTTATTATTACAATGTTATGATTGCTACAGTTAGTATAACTATTACTATGGTAATTACGTCTATTATGATTTTTGCTATGATTATTATGACTATTATTATGATTGTTATGATTTTTGTGGTTATTATGACGATTACTATGATTATAATGGTTGATAGCATGGTAATCATGATCATCATTCAGATTACTATAGCTATTATGATTAATATGGTTATCATGGCTATTATAATGGTTATTACGGTTGTTTCCAAGTTTATTATGGTTATTGCCATGTTTATTATTATTATTATTATTATGATTGTTATGTTTGTTGTCGTTATTATGACGATTACTTTGATTATAGTTGTTGATAGCATGGTAGTTATGATCATCAGTCGGATTATTATAGCTGTTACGGTTATTATGGTTATTATGGCTATTATAATGGTTAGTAGGGTTGTTTCCAAGTCTATTATGGTTATTTTCATGATTATTATGATTATGATGTTTTTTAGTATGATTGTGAGGATTATTATGACCATTATTGTGGTTATTCTGCTTATTATGGTTATTAAGAATTATATGGCTGTAATAACGATTATTAGGCTATTTGCATGATTATTCTGTTTATCATTACGATGTTATGATAATTACAGTCAGTATAACCATTACCATGATTATTAAGTCTATTATGATTGTTCCTATGATTACTATGACTATTATTATGATTGTTATGATTGTTGTGGTTATTATGACGATTACCATGATTATAATTGTTGATAGCATGGTAATTATGATCATCAGTCAGATTACTATAGTTATTATGGTTATTATGGTTATTATGGCTATTATAATGGTTATTATTGTTGTTTCCAAGTCTATTATGGTTATTATCATGATTATTATGATTATTATGTTTCTTAGTATGATTGTGAGGATTATTATGATCATTATTATGATAATTCTGGTTATTATGGTTGTTTAGATTATTATGTCTGTAATAACGATTATTAGGTTATTTCCTTGATTATTCTGTTTATTATTACGATGTTATGATTATTACAGTTAGTATAACTATTACTATGACTATTACGGCTATTATGATTGTGCTATGATTATTATGATTATTATTATGATTGTTATGATTGTTGTGGTTATTATGAGGGTTACTATGATTATAATGGTTGATAGCATAGAAATCATGATCATCATTCAGATTACTATAGCTATTATGATTAATACGGTTATCATGTCTATTATAATGGTTATTATGGTTGTTTCCAAGTTTATTATGGTTATTGTCATGTTTATTATCATTATTATTGTGATTGTTATGTTTGTTGTGGGGTTTATGACGATTACTATGATTATAATTGTTGATAGCATGGTAATTATGATCATCATTCAGATTAGTATAACTATTATGATTATTATGGTTGTTATGGCTAATATAATGGTTATTATGGCTGTTTCCAAGTCTATTATGGTTATTATCATGATTATTATGATTATTATGTTTCTTAGCATGATTATGACAAATACTATGATCATCAATGACATTCTTATGGTGATTACGACTATTACGATTATTATGGCAATAATAACGATTATTAGGTAATTTCTATGATCATTCTGTTTATTATTACGATGTTATGACTATTACGGTTAGTATAACTATTACTATGATTATTACGACCTATTATGATTGTTGCTATGATAATTATGATTATTCCTATGATTGTTATGATTGTTGTGGTTATTATGACGATTACCATGATTATAATGGTTCATAGCATGGTTATTATGATCATCATTCAGATTACTATAGCTATTACGATTATTATGGTTATTATGGCTATTATAATGGTTATTATGATTGATTCCAAGTCTATTACGGTTATTATCATTATTATTATGATTACTATGTTTCTTAGTATGATTACGACGAGTATTATGATCATCACTGAGATTCTTACGGCGATTACGACTATTACGATTATTATGGCTATAATAACCATTATTAGGTTTTTTTCCTGATCATTCTGTTTATTATTACGATGTTATGACTATTACGGTTAGTATAACTATTACTATGATTATTACGGCTATTATGATTGTTGCTATGGTAATTATGATTATTATTATGATTTTTATGATTGTTGTGGTTATTATGACGATTACTATGATTATAATGGTTGATAGTATGGTAGTTATGATCATCAGTCAGATTAATATAGCTATAATGGTTATTATGGTTATTATGGCTATTATAATGGTTATTGGGGTTGCTTCCAAGTCTATTATGGTTATTATCATGATTATTATGATTATTATGTTTCCTAGTATGATTGTGAGAATTATTATGATCATTGTTACGATTATTCTGGTTATAATGGCTATTAAGGTTATTATGGCTGTAATAACGAGTATTAGGTTATTTCCATGATTATTCTGTATATTATAACGATGTTATGATTATTACAGTTAGTATAACGATTACTATGATTATTACGGCTATTATGATTGTTGCTTTGATTGTTATTATTGTTGTGGGTATAATGACGATTACTATGATTATAATGGTTGATAGCATGGTTATTATGGTCATCATTCGGATTACTATGGCTATTAAGATTATTATGGTTATTATGTCTATTATATTGGTTATTATGATCGTTTCCAAGTCTATTATGTTTATTATAATGATTATTATGATTATAATGTTGCTTAGTATTACTGTGAGGGTTATTATGATCATTAGTATTATTATTCTGGTTATTATGGTTATTAAGATTATTATGGCTGTAATAACGATTATTAGGTTATTTGCATGATTATTCTGTATATTATAACGATGTTATGATTATTACGGTCAGTGTAACGATTACTATGATTATCACGGCTATTATGATTGTTGCTATGATAATTATGATTATAATTATGATTGTCATGATTGTTGTGGTTATCATGACGATTACTATGATTATATTGGTTGATAGCATGGTAATCATGATCATCATTCAGATTACTATAGCTATTATGATGAATATCATTATCAGGGCTATTATAATTGTTATTATGGTTGTTTCCAAGTTTATTATGGTTATTGTCATGTTTATTATCATTATTATTATGATTGATATGCTTGTTGTGGTTATTATGACGATTACTATGATTATAATTGTTGATAGCACGATAATTATGATCATCAGTCAGATTACTATAGCTATTATGGTTATTATGGTTATTATGGCTGTTATAATGGTTATTAGGGTTGTTTCCAAGTCTGTTATGGTTATTATCATGATTATTATGATTATTATGTTTCTTAGTATGATTGTGAGGATTATTATGGTCATCACTGAGATTCTTATGGTGATTACGACTATTATGATTATTATGACTATAATAACGATTATTAGGCTATTTCCATGATTATTCGGTTTATTATTACAATGTTATGATTGCTACAGTTAGTATAACTATTACTATGGTAATTACGTCTATTATGATTTTTGCTATGATTATTATGACTATTATTATGATTGTTATGATTTTTGTGGTTATTATGACGATTACTATGATTATAATGGTTGATAGCATGGTAATCATGATCATCATTCAGATTACTATAGCTATTATGATTAATATGGTTATCATGGCTATTATAATGGTTATTACGGTTGTTTCCAAGTTTATTATGGTTATTGCCATGTTTATTATTATTATTATTATTATGATTGTTATGTTTGTTGTCGTTATTATGACGATTACTTTGATTATAGTTGTTGATAGCATGGTAGTTATGATCATCAGTCGGATTATTATAGCTGTTACGGTTATTATGGTTATTATGGCTATTATAATGGTTATTAGGGTTGTTTCCAAGTCTATTATGGTTATTTTCATGATTATTATGATTATGATGTTTTTTAGTATGATTGTGAGGATTATTATGACCATTATTGTGGTTATTCTGCTTATTATGGTTATTAAGAATTATATGGCTGTAATAACGATTATTAGGCTATTTGCATGATTATTCTGTTTATCATTACGATGTTATGATAATTACAGTCAGTATAACCATTACCATGATTATTACGTCTATTATGATTGTTCCTATGATTACTATGACTATTATTATGATTGTTATGATTGTTGTGGTTATTATGACGATTACCATGATTATAATTGTTGATAGCATGGTAATTATGATCATCAGTCAGATTACTATAGTTATTATGGTTATTATGGTTATTATGGCTATTATAATGGTTATTATTGTTGTTTCCAAGTCTATTATGGTTATTATCATGATTATTATGATTATTATGTTTCTTAGTATGATTGTGAGGATTATTATGATCATTATTATGATAATTCTGGTTATTATGGTTGTTTAGATTATTATGTCTGTAATAACGATTATTAGGTTATTTCCTTGATTATTCTGTTTATTATTACGATGTTATGATTATTACAGTTAGTATAACTATTACTATGACTATTACGGCTATTATGATTGTGCTATGATTATTATGATTATTATTATGATTGTTATGATTGTTGTGGTTATTATGAGGGTTACTATGATTATAATGGTTGATGGCATAGAAATCATGATCATCATTCAGATTACGATAGCTATTATGATTAATACGGTTATCATGGCTATTATAATGGTTATTATGGTTGTTTCCAAGTTTATTATGGTTATTGTCATGTTTATTATCATTATTATTGTGATTGTTATGTTTGTTGTGGGGTTTATGACGATTACTATGATTATAATTGTTGATAGCATGGTAATTATGATCATCATTCAGATTAGTATAACTATTATGATTATTATGGTTGTTATGGCTAATATAATGGTTATTATGGCTGTTTCCAAGTCTATTATGGTTATTATCATGATTATTATGATTATTATGTTTCTTAGCATGATTATGACGAATACTATGATCATCAATGACATTCTTATGGTGATTACGACTATTACGATTATTATGGCAATAATAACGATTATTAGGTAATTTCTATGATCATTCTGTTTATTATTACGATGTTATGACTATTACGGTTAGTATAACTATTACTATGATTATTAGGACCTATTGTGATTGTTGCTATGATAATTATGATTATTCCTATGATTGTTATGATTGTTGTGGTTATTATGACGATTACCATGATTATAATGGTTCATAGCATGGTTATTATGATCATCATTCAGATTACTATAGCTATTACGATTATTATGGTTATTATGGCTATTATAATGGTTATTATGATTGATTCCAAGTCTATTACGGTTATTATCATTATTATTATGATTACTATGTTTCTTAGTATGATTACGACGAGTATTATGATCATCACTGAGATTCTTACGGCGATTACGACTATTACGATTATTATGGCTATAATAACCATTATTAGGTTTTTTTCCTGATCATTCTGTTTATTATTACGATGTTATGACTATTACGGTTAGTATAACTATTACTATGATTATTACGGCTATTATGATTGTTGCTATGGTAATTATGATTATTATTATGATTTTTATGATTGTTGTGGTTATTATGACGATTACTATGATTATAATGGTTGATAGTATGGTAGTTATGATCATCAGTCAGATTAATATAGCTATAATGGTTATTATGGTTATTATGGCTATTATAATGGTTATTAGGGTTGTTTCCAAGTCTATTATGGTTATTATCATGATTATTATGATTATTATGTTTCCTAGTATGATTGTGAGAATTATTATGATCATTCTTACGATTATTCTGGTTATAATGGCTATTAAGATTATTATGGTTGTAATAACGAGTATTAGGTTATTTCCATGATTATTCTGTATATTATAACGATGTTATGATTATTACAGTTAGTATAACGATTACTATGATTGTTACGGCTATTATGATTGTTGCTATGATTGTTATGATTGTTGTGGGTATTATGACGATTACTATGATTATAATGGTTGATAGCATGGTTATTATGATCATCATTCAGATTACTATAACTATTATGATTATTACGGTTGTTATGGCTATTATAATGGTTATTGTGGCTGTTTCCAAGTCTATTATGGTTATTATCATGATTATTATGATTATTATGTTTCTGAGCATGATTATGACGAATACTATGATCATCAATGACATTCTTATGGTGATTACGACTATTACGATTATTATGGCTATAATAACCATTATTAGGTTTTTTTCCTGATCATTCTGTTTATTATTACGATGTTATAACTATTACGGTTAGTATAACTATTACTATGATTATTACGGCTATTATGATTGTTGCTATGGTAATTATGATTATTATAATGATTTTTATGACTGTTGTGGTTATTATGACGATTACTATGATTATAATGGTTGATAGCATGGTAGTTATGATCATCAGTCAGATTAATATAGCTATAATGGTTATTATGGTTATTATGGCTATTATAATGGTTATTAGTGTTGTTTCCAAGTCTATTATGGTTATTATCATGATTATTATGATTATTATGTTTCTTAGTATGATTGTGAGGATTATTATGATCATCACTGAGATTCTTATGGTGATTACGACTATTATGATTATTATGGCTATAATAACGATTATTAGGCTATTTCCATGATTATTCTGTTTATTATTACAATGTTATGATTGCTACAGTTAGTATTACTATTACTATGGTAATTACGTCTATTATGATTTTTGCTATGATTATTATGACTATTATTATGATTGTTATGATTTTTGTGGTTATTATGACGATTACTATGATTATAATGGTTGATAGCATTGTAATCATGATCATCATTCAGATTACTATAGCTATTATGATTAATATGGTTATCATGGCTATTATAATGGTTATTACGGTTGTTTCCAAGGTCTATTATGGTTATTGCCATGTTTATTATTATTATTATTATTATGATTGTTATGTTTGTTGTCGTTATTATGACGATTACTTTGATTATAGTTGTTCATAGCATGGTAGTTATGATCATCAGTCAGATTATTATAGCTATTACGGTTATTACGGTCATTATGGCTATTATAATGGTTATTAGGGTTGTTTCCACGTCTATTATGGTTATTTTCATGATTATTATGATTATGATGTTTTTTAGTATGATTGTAAGGATTATTATGACCATTATTGTGGTTATTCTGCTTATTATGGTTATTAAGAATTATATGGCTGTAATAACGATTATTAGGCAATTTGCATGATTATTCTGTTTATCATTACGATGTTATGATAATTACAGTCAGTATAACCATTACCATGATTATTACGTCTATTATGATTGTTCCTATGATTACTATGACTATTATTATGATTGTTATGATTGTTGTGGTTATTATGACGATTACCATGATTATAATTGTTGATAGCATGGTAATTATGATCATCAGTCAGATTACTATAGTTATTATGCTTATTATGGTTATTGTGGCTATTATAATGGTTATTATTGTTGTTTCCAAGTCTATTATGGTTATTATCATTATTATTATGATTATTATGTTTCTTAGTATGATTGTGAGGATTATTATGATCATTATTATGATAATTCTGGTTATTATGGTTGTTTAGATTATTATGTCTCTAATAACGATTATTAGGTTATTTCCTTGATTATTCTGTTTATTATTACGATGTTATGATTATTACAGTTAGTATAACTATTACTATGACTATTACGGCTATTATGATTGTGCTATGATTATTATGATTATTATTATGATTGTTATGATTGTTGTGGTTATTATGAGGGTTACTATGATTATAATGGTTGATGGCATAGAAATCATGATCATCATTCAGATTACTATAGCTATTATGATTAATACGGTTATCATGGCTATTATAATGGTTATTATGGTTGTTTCCAAGTTTATTATGGTTATTGTCATGTTTATTATCATTATTATTGTGATTGTTATGTTTGTTGTGGGGTTTATGACGATTACTATGATTATAATTGTTGATAGCATGGTAATTATGATCATCATTCAGATTAGTATAACTATTATGATTATTATGGTTGTTATGGCTAATATAATGGTTATTATGGCTGTTTCCAAGTCTATTATGGTTATTATCATGATTATTATGATTATTATGTTTCTTAGCATGATTATGACGAATACTATGATCATCAATGACATTCTTATGGTGATTACGACTATTACGATTATTATGGCAATAATAACGATTATTAGGTAATTTCTATGATCATTCTGTTTATTATTACGATGTTATGACTATTACGGTTAGTATAACTATTACTATGATTATTACGACCTATTATGATTGTTGCTATGATAATTATGATTATTCCTATGATTGTTATGATTGTTGTGGTTATTATGACGATTACCATGATTATAATGGTTCATAGCATGGTTATTATGATCATCATTCAGATTACTATAGCTATTACGATTATTATGGTTATTATGGCTATTATAATGGTTATTATGATTGATTCCAAGTCTATTACGGTTATTATCATTATTATTATGATTACTATGTTTCTTAGTATGATTACGACGAGTATTATGATCATCACTGAGATTCTTACGGCGTTTACGACTATTACGATTATTATGGCTATAATAACCATTATTAGGTTTTTTTCCTGATCATTCTGTTTATTATTACGATGTTATGACTATTACGGTTAGTATAACTATTACTATGATTATTACGGCTATTATGATTGTTGCTATGGTAATTATGATTATTATTATGATTTTTATGATTGTTGTGGTTATTATGACGATTACTATGATTATAATGGTTGATAGTATGGTAGTTATGATCATCAGTCAGATTAATATAGCTATAATGGTTATTATGGTTATTATGGCTATTATAATGGTTATTAGGGTTGTTTCCAAGTCTATTATGGTTATTATCATGATTATTATGATTATTATGTTTCCTAGTATGATTGTGAGAATTATTATGATCATTCTTACGATTATTCTGGTTATAATGCCTATTAAGGTTATTATGGTTGTAATAACGAGTATTAGGTTATTTCCATGATTATTCTGTATATTATAACGATGTTATGATTATTACAGTTAGTATAACGATTACTATGATTGTTACGGCTATTATGATTGTTGCTATGATTGTTATGATTGTTGTGGGTATTATGACGATTACTATGATTATAATGGTTGATAGCATGGTTATTATGATCATCATTCAGATTACTATAACTATTATGATTATTACGGTTGTTATGGCTATTATAATGGTTATTATGATTGATTCCAAGTCTATTACGGTTATTATCATTATTATTATGATTACTATGTTTCTTAGTATGATTACGACGAGTATTATGATCATCACTGAGATTCTTACGGCGATTACGACTATTACGATTATTATGGCTATAATAACCATTATTAGGTTTTTTTCCTGATCATTCTGTTTATTATTACGATGTTATGACTATTACGGTTAGTATAACTATTACTATGATTATTACGGCTATTATGATTGTTGCTATGGTAATTATGATTATTATTATGATTTTTATGATTGTTGTGGTTATTATGACGATTACTATGATTATAATGGTTGATAGTATGGTAGTTATGATCATCAGTCAGATTAATATAGCTATAATGGTTATTATGGTTATTATGGCTATTATAATGGTTATTAGTGTTGTTTCCAAGTCTATTATGGTTATTATCATGATTATTATGATTATTATGTTTCCTAGTATGATTGTGAGAATTATTATGATCATTCTTACGATTATTCTGGTTATAATGGCTATTAAGATTATTATGGTTGTAATAACGAGTATTAGGTTATTTCCATGATTATTCTGTATATTATAACGATGTTATGATTATTACAGTTAGTATAACGATTACTATGATTGTTACGGCTATTATGATTGTTGCTATGATTGTTATGATTGTTGTGGGTATTATGACGATTACTATGATTATAATGGTTGATAGCATGGTTATTATGATCATCATTCAGATTACTATAACTATTATGATTATTACGGTTGTTATGGCTATTATAATGGTTATTGTGGCTGTTTCCAAGTCTATTATGGTTATTATCATGATTATTATGATTATTATGTTTCTGAGCATGATTATGACGAATACTATGATCATCAATGACATTCTTATGGTGATTACGACTATTACGATTATTATGGCTATAATAACCATTATTAGGTTTTTTTCCTGATCATTCTGTTTATTATTACGATGTTATAACTATTACGGTTAGTATAACTATTACTATGATTATTACGGCTATTATGATTGTTGCTATGGTAATTATGATTATTATAATGATTTTTATGACTGTTGTGGTTATTATGACGATTACTATGATTATAATGGTTGATAGCATGGTAGTTATGATCATCAGTCAGATTAATATAGCTATAATGGTTATTATGGTTATTATGGCTATTATAATGGTTATTAGTGTTGTTTCCAAGTCTATTATGGTTATTATCATGATTATTATGATTATTATGTTTCTTAGTATGATTGTGAGGATTATTATGATCATCACTGAGATTCTTATGGTGATTACGACTATTATGATTATTATGGCTATAATAACGATTATTAGGCTATTTCCATGATTATTCTGTTTATTATTACAATGTTATGATTGCTACAGTTAGTATTACTATTACTATGGTAATTACGTCTATTATGATTTTTGCTATGATTATTATGACTATTATAATGATTGTTATGATTTTTGTGGTTATTATGACGATTACTATGATTATAATGGTTGATAGCATGGTAATCATGATCATCATTCAGATTACTATAGCTATTATGATTAATATGGTTATCATGGCTATTATAATGGTTATTACGGTTGTTTCCAAGGTCTATTATGGTTATTGCCATGTTTATTATTATTATTATTATTATGATTGTTATGTTTGTTGTCGTTATTATGACGATTACTTTGATTATAGTTGTTCATAGCATGGTAGTTATGATCATCAGTCAGATTATTATAGCTATTACGGTTATTACGGTCATTATGGCTATTATAATGGTTATTAGGGTTGTTTCCACGTCTATTATGGTTATTTTCATGATTATTATGATTATGATGTTTTTTAGTATGATTGTAAGGATTATTATGACCATTATTGTGGTTATTCTGCTTATTATGGTTATTAAGAATTATATGGCTGTAATAACGATTATTAGGCAATTTGCATGATTATTCTGTTTATCATTACGATGTTATGATAATTACAGTCAGTATAACCATTACCATGATTATTACGTCTATTATGATTGTTCCTATGATTACTATGACTATTATTATGATTGTTATGATTGTTGTGGTTATTATGACGATTACCATGATTATAATTGTTGATAGCATGGTAATTATGATCATCAGTCAGATTACTATAGTTATTATGCTTATTATGGTTATTGTGGCTATTATAATGGTTATTATTGTTGTTTCCAAGTCTATTATGGTTATTATCATGATTATTATGATTATTATGTTTCTTAGTATGATTGTGAGGATTATTATGATCATTATTATGATAATTCTGGTTATTATGGTTGTTTAGATTATTATGTCTCTAATAACGATTATTAGGTTATTTCCTTGATTATTCTGTTTATTATTACGATGTTATGATTATTACAGTTAGTATAACTATTACTATGACTATTACGGCTATTATGATTGTGCTATGATTATTATGATTATTATTATGATTGTTATGATTGTTGTGGTTATTATGAGGGTTACTATGATTATAATGGTTGATGGCATAGAAATCATGATCATCATTCAGATTACTATAGCTATTATGATTAATACGGTTATCATGGCTATTATAATGGTTATTATGGTTGTTTCCAAGTTTATTATGGTTATTGTCATGTTTATTATCATTATTATTGTGATTGTTATGTTTGTTGTGGGGTTTATGACGATTACTATGATTATAATTGTTGATAGCATGGTAATTATGATCATCATTCAGATTAGTATAACTATTATGATTATTATGGTTGTTATGGCTAATATAATGGTTATTATGGCTGTTTCCAAGTCTATTATGGTTATTATCATGATTATTATGATTATTATGTTTCTTAGCATGATTATGACGAATACTATGATCATCAATGACATTCTTATGGTGATTACGACTATTACGATTATTATGGCTATAATAACCATTATTAGGTTTTTTTCCTGATCATTCTGTTTATTATTACGATGTTATGACTATTACGGTTAGTATAACTATTACTATGATTATTACGGCTATTATGATTGTTGCTATGGTAATTATGATTATTATAATGATTTTTATGACTGTTGTGGTTATTATGACGATTACTATGATTATAATGGTTGATAGTATGGTAGTTATGATCATCAGTCAGATTAATATAGCTATAATGGTTATTATGGTTATTATGGCTATTATAATGGTTATTAGGGTTGTTTCCAAGTCTATTATGGTTATTATAATGATTATTATGATTATAATGCTGCTTAGTATTACTGTGAGGGTTATTATGATCATTACTATTATTATTCTGGTTATTATGGTTATTAAGATTATTATGGCTGTAATAACGATTATTAGGTTATTTGCATGATTATTCTGTATATTATAACGATGTTATGATTATTACGGTCAGTGTAACGATTACTATGATTATCACGGCTATTATGATTGTTGCTATGATAATTATGATTATAATTATGATTGTCATGATTGTTGTAGTTATTATGACGATTACTATGATTATAATGGTTGATAGCATGGTAATCATGATCATCATTCAGATTACTATAGCTATTATGATTAATATGGTTATCATGGCTATTATAATGGTTATTACGGTTGTTTCCAAGTCTACTATGGTTATTGCCATGTTTATTATTATTATTATTATTATGATTGTTATGTTTGTTGTCGTTATTATGACGATTACTTTGATTATAGTTGTTGATAGCATGGTAGTTATGATCATCAGTCAGATTATTATAGCTATTACGGTTATTACGGTCATTATGGCTATTATAATGGTTATTAGGGTTGTTTCCAAGTCTATTATGGTTATTTTCATGATTATTATGATTATGATGTTTTTTAGTATGATTGTGAGGATTATTATTACCATTATTGTGGTTATTCTGCTTATTATGGTTATTAAGTATTATATGGCTGTAATAACGATTATTAGGCTATTTGCATGATTATTCTGTTTATCATTACGATGTTATGATAATTACAGTCAGTATAACCATTACCATGATTATTACGTCTATTATGATTGTTCCTATGATTACTATGACTATTATTATGATTGTTATGATTGTTGTGGTTATTATGACGATTACCATGATTATAATTGTTGATAGCATGGTAATTATGATCATCAGTCAGATTACTATAGTTATTATGCTTATTATGGTTATTGTGGCTATTATAACGGTTATTATTGTTGTTTCCAAGTCTATTATGGTTATTATCATGATTATTATGATTATTATGTTTCTTAGTATGATTGTGAGGATTATTATGATCATTATTATGATAATTCTGGTTATTATGGTTGTTTAGATTATTATGTCTGTAATAACGATTATTAGGTTATTTCCTTGATTATTCTGTTTATTATTACGATGTTATGATTATTACAGTTAGTATAACTATTACTATGACTATTACGGCTATTATGATTGTGCTATGATTATTATGATTATTATTATGATTGTTATGATTGTTGTGGTTATTATGAGGCTTACTATGATTATAATGGTTGATGGCATAGAAATCATGATCATCATTCAGATTACTATAGCTATTATGATTAATACGGTTATCATGGCTATTATAATGGTTATTATGGTTGTTTCCAAGTTTATTATGGTTATTGTCATGTTTATTATCATTATTATTGTGATTGTTATGTTTGTTGTGGGGTTTATGACGATTACTATGATTATAATTGTTGATAGCATGGTAATTATGATCATCATTCAGATTAGTATAACTATTATGATTATTATGGTTGTTATGGCGAATATAATGGTTATTATGGCTGTTTCCAAGTCTATTATGGTTATTATCATGATTATTATGATTATTATGTTTCTTAGCATGATTATGACGAATACTATGATCATCAATGACATTCTTATGGTGATTACGACTATTACGATTATTATGGCAATAATAACGATTATTAGGTAATTTCTATGATCATTCTGTTTATTATTACGATGTTATGACTATTACGGTTAGTATAACTATTACTATGATTATTACGACCTATTATGATTGTTGCTATGATAATTATGATTATTCCTATGATTGTTATGATTGTTGTGGTTATTATGACGATTACCATGATTATAATGGTTCATAGCATGGTTATTATGATCATCATTCAGATTACTATAGCTATTACGATTATTATGGTTATTATGGCTATTATAATGGTTATTATGATTGATTCCAAGTTTATTACGGTTATTATCATTATTATTATGATTACTATGTTTCTTAGTATGATTACGACGAGTATTATGATCATCACTGAGATTCTTACGGCGATTACGACTATTACGATTATTATGGCTATAATAACCATTATTAGGTTTTTTTCCTGATCATTCTGTTTATTATTACGATGTTATGACTATTACGGTTAGTATAACTATTACTATGATTATTACGGCTATTATGATTGTTGCTATGGTAATTATGATTATTATTATGATTTTTATGATTGTTGTGGTTATTATGACGATTACTATGATTATAATGGTTGATAGTGTGGTAGTTATGATCATCAGTCAGATTAATATAGCTATAATGGTTATTATGGTTATTATGGCTATTATAATGGTTATTAGGGTTGTTTCCAAGTCTATTATGGTTATTATCATGATTATTATGATTATTATGTTTCCTAGTATGATTGTGAGTTTTAGTATGATCATTCTTACGATTATTCTGGTTATAATGGCTACTAAGATTATTATGGTTGTAATAACGAGTATTAGGTTATTTCCATGATTATTCTGTATATTATAACGATGTTATGATTATTACAGTTAGTATAACGATTACTATGATTGTTACGGCTATTATGATTGTTGCTATGATTGTTATGATTGTTGTGGGTATTATGACGATTACTATGATTATAATGGTTGATAGCATGGTTATTATGATCATCATTCAGATTACTATAACTATTATGATTATTACGGTTGTTATGACTATTATAATGGTTATTGTGGCTGTTTCCAAGTCTATTATGGTTATTATCATGATTATTATGATTATTATGTTTCTGAGCATGATTATGACGAATACTATGATCATCAATGACATTCTTATGGTGATTACGACTATTACGATTATTATGGCTATAATAACCATTATTAGGTTTTTTTCCTGATCATTCTGTTTATTATTACGATGTTATGACTATTACGGTTAGTATAACTATTACTATGATTATTACGGCTATTATGATTGTTGCTATGGTAATTATGATTATTATAATGATTTTTATGACTGTTGTGGTTATTATGACGATTACTATGATTATAATGGTTGATAGTATGGTAGTTATGATCATCAGTCAGATTAATATAGCTATAATGGTTATTATGGTTATTATGCCTATTATAATGGTTATTAGGGTTGTTTCCAAGTCTATTATGGTTATTATCATGATTATTATGATTATTATGTTTCCTAGTATGATTGTGAGAATTATTATGATCATTGTTACGATTATTCTGGTTATAATGGCTATTAAGATTATTATGGTTGTAATAACGAGTATTAGGTTATTTCCATGATTATTCTGTATATTATAACGATGTTATGATTATTACAGTTAGTATAACGATTACTATGATTATTACGGCTATTATGATTGTTGCTATGATTGTTATGATTGTTGTGGGTATTATGACGATTACTATGATTATAATGGTTGATAGCATGGTTATTATGGTCATCATTCGGATTACTATGGCTATTAAGATTATTATGGTTATTATGTCTATTATATTGGTTATTATGATCGTTTCCAAGTCTATTATGTTTATTATAATGATTATTATGATTATAATGCTGCTTAGTATTACTGTGAGGGTTATTATGATCATTACTATTATTATTCTGGTTATTATGGTTATTAAGATTATTATGGCTGTAATAACGATTATTAGGTTATTTGCATGATTATTCTGTATATTATAACGATGTTATGATTATTACGGTCAGTGTAACGATTACTATGATTATCACGGCTATTATGATTGTTGCTATGATAATTATGATTATAATTATGATTGTCATGATTGTTGTAGTTATTATGACGATTACTATGATTATAATGGTTGATAGCATGGTAATCATGATCATCATTCAGATTACTATAGCTATTATGATTAATATGGTTATCATGGCTATTATAATGGATATTACGGTTGTTTCCAAGTCTATTATGGTTATTGCCATGTTTATTATTATTATTATTATTATGATTGTTATGATTGTTGTGGTTATTATGACGATTACCATGATTATAATGGTTCATAGCATGGTTATTATGATCATCATTCAGATTACTATAGCTATTACGATTATTATGGTTATTATGGCTATTATAATGGTTATTATGATTGATTCCAAGTTTATTACGGTTATTATCATTATTATTATGATTACTATGTTTCTTAGTATGATTACGACGAGTATTATGATCATCACTGAGATTCTTACGGCGATTACGACTATTACGATTATTATGGCTATAATAACCATTATTAGGTTTTTTTCCTGATCATTCTGTTTATTATTACGATGTTATGACTATTACGGTTAGTATAACTATTACTATGAATATTACGGCTATTATGATTGTTGCTATGGTAATTATGATTATTATTATGATTTTTATGATTGTTGTGGTTATTATGACGATTACTATGATTATAATGGTTGATAGTATGGTAGTTATGATCATCAGTCAGATTAATATAGCTATAATGGTTATTATGGTTGTTATGGCTATTATAATGGTTATTAGGGTTGTTTCCAAGTCTATTATGGTTATTATCATGATTATTATGATTATTATGTTTCTTAGCATGATTATGACGAATACTATGATCATCAATGACATTCTTATGGTGATTACGACTATTACGATTATTATGGCAATAATAACTATTATTAGGTTATTTCCATGATTATTCTGTATATTATAACGATGTTATGATTATTACGGTCAGTGTAACGATTACTATGATTATCACGGCTATTATGATTGTTGCTATGATAATTATAATTATAATTATGATTGTCATGATTGTTGTGGTTATTATGACGCTTACTATGATTATAATGGTTGATAGCATGGTAATCATGATCATCATTCAGATTACTATAGCTATTATGATTAATATGGTTATCATGGCTATTATAATGGTTATTACGGTTGTTTCCAAGTCTACTATGGTTATTGCCATGTTTATTATTATTATTATTATTATGATTGTTATGTTTGTTGTCGTTATTATGACGATTACTTTGATTATAGTTGTTGATAGCATGGTAGTTATGATCATCAGTCAGATTATTATAGCTATTACGGTTATTACGGTCATTATGGCTATTATAATGGTTATTAGGGTTGTTTCCAAGTCTATTATGGTTATTTTCATGATTATTATGATTATGATGTTTTTTAGTATGATTGTGAGGATTATTATTACCATTATTGTGGTTATTCTGCTTATTATGGTTATTAAGTATTATATGGCTGTAATAACGATTATTAGGCTATTTGCATGATTATTCTGTTTATCATTACGATGTTATGATAATTACAGTCAGTATAACCATTACCATTATTATTACGTCTATTATGATTGTTCCTATGATTACTATGACTATTATTATGATTGTTATGATTGTTGTGGTTATTATGACGATTACCATGATTATAATTGTTGATAGCATGGTAATTATGATCATCAGTCAGATTACTATAGTTATTATGCTTATTATGGTTATTGTGGCTATTATAATGGTTATTATTGTTGTTTCCAAGTCTATTATGGTTATTATCATGATTATTATGATTATTATGTTTCTTAGTATGATTGTGAGGATTATTATGATCATTATTATGATAATTCTGGTTATTATGGTTGTTTAGATTATTATGTCTGTAATAACGATTATTAGGTTATTTCCTTGATTATTCTGTTTATTATTACGATGTTATGATTATTACAGTTAGTATAACTATTACTATGACTATTACGGCTATTATGATTGTGCTATGATTATTATGATTATTATTATGATTGTTATGATTGTTGTGGTTATTATGAGGGTTACTATGATTATAATGGTTGATGGCATAGAAATCATGATCATCATTCAGATTACTATAGCTATTATGATTAATACGGTTATCATGGCTATTATAATGGTTATTATGGTTGTTTCCAAGTTTATTATGGTTATTGTCATGTTTATTATCATTATTATTGTGATTGTTATGTTTGTTGTGGGGTTTATGACGATTACTATGATTATAATTGTTGATAGCATGGTAATTATGATCATCATTCAGATTAGTATAACTATTATGATTATTATGGTTGTTATGGCTAATATAATGGTTATTATGGCTGTTTCCAAGTCTATTATGGTTATTATCATGATTATTATGATTATTATGTTTCTTAGCATGATTATGACGAATACTATGATCATCAATGACATTCTTATGGTGATTACGACTATTACGATTATTATGGCAATAATAACGATTATTAGGTAATTTCTATGATCATTCTGTTTATTATTACGATGTTATGACTATTACGGTTAGTATAACTATTACTATGATTATTACGACCTATTATGATTGTTGCTATGATAATTATGATTATTCCTATGATTGTTATGATTGTTGTGGTTATTATGACGATTACCATGATTATAATGGTTCATAGCATGGTTATTATGATCATCATTCAGATTACTATAGCTATTACGATTATTATGGTTATTATGGCTATTATAATGGTTATTATGATTGATTCCAAGTTTATTACGGTTATTATCATTATTATTATGATTACTATGTTTCTTAGTATGATTACGACGAGTATTATGATCATCACTGAGATTCTTACGGCGATTACGACTATTACGATTATTATGGCTATAATAACCATTATTAGGTTTTTTTCCTGATCATTCTGTTTATTATTACGATGTTATGACTATTACGGTTAGTATAACTATTACTATGATTATTACGGCTATTATGATTGTTGCTATGGTAATTATGATTATTATTATGATTTTTATGATTGTTGTGGTTATTATGACGATTACTATGATTATAATGGTTGATAGTGTGGTAGTTATGATCATCAGTCAGATTAATATAGCTATAATGGTTATTATGGTTATTATGGCTATTATAATGGTTATTAGGGTTGTTTCCAAGTCTATTATGGTTATTATCATGATTATTATGATTATTATGTTTCCTAGTATGATTGTGAGTTTTATTATGATCATTCTTACGATTATTCTGGTTATAATGGCTACTAAGATTATTATGGTTGTAATAACGAGTATTAGGTTATTTCCATGATTATTCTGTATATTATAACGATGTTATGATTATTACAGTTAGTATAACGATTACTATGATTGTTACGGCTATTATGATTGTTGCTATGATTGTTATGATTGTTGTGGGTATTATGACGATTACTATGATTATAATGGTTGATAGCATGGTTATTATGATCATCATTCAGATTACTATAACTATTATGATTATTACGGTTGTTATGACTATTATAATGGTTATTGTGGCTGTTTCCAAGTCTATTATGGTTATTATCATGATTATTATGATTATTATGTTTCTGAGCATGATTATGACGAATACTATGATCATCAATGACATTCTTATGGTGATTACGACTATTACGATTATTATGGCTATAATAACCATTATTAGGTTTTTTTCCTGATCATTCTGTTTATTATTACGATGTTATGACTATTACGGTTAGTATAACTATTACTATGATTATTACGGCTATTATGATTGTTGCTATGGTAATTATGATTATTATAATGATTTTTATGACTGTTGTGGTTATTATGACGATTACTATGATTATAATGGTTGATAGTATGGTAGTTATGATCATCAGTCAGATTAATATAGCTATAATGGTTATTATGGTTATTATGGCTATTATAATGGTTATTAGGGTTGTTTCCAAGTCTATTATGGTTATTATCATGATTATTATGATTATTATGTTTCCTAGTATGATTGTGAGTTTTATTATGATCATTCTTACGATTATTCTGGTTATAATGGCTACTAAGATTATTATGGTTGTAATAACGAGTATTAGGTTATTTCCATGATTATTCTGTATATTATAACGATGTTATGATTATTACAGTTAGTATAACGATTACTATGATTGTTACGGCTATTATGATTGTTGCTATGATTGTTATGATTGTTGTGGGTATTATGACGATTACTATGATTATAATGGTTGATAGCATGGTTATTATGATCATCATTCAGATTACTATAACTATTATGATTATTACGGTTGTTATGACTATTATAATGGTTATTGTGGCTGTTTCCAAGTCTATTATGGTTATTATCATGATTATTATGATTATTATGTTTCTGAGCATGATTATGACGAATACTATGATCATCAATGACATTCTTATGGTGATTACGACTATTACGATTATTATGGCTATAATAACCATTATTAGGTTTTTTTCCTGATCATTCTGTTTATTATTACGATGTTATGACTATTACGGTTAGTATAACTATTACTATGATTATTACGGCTATTATGATTGTTGCTATGGTAATTATGATTATTATAATGATTTTTATGACTGTTGTGGTTATTATGACGATTACTATGATTATAATGGTTGATAGTATGGTAGTTATGATCATCAGTCAGATTAATATAGCTATAATGGTTATTATGGTTATTATGCCTATTATAATGGTTATTAGGGTTGTTTCCAAGTCTATTATGGTTATTATCATGATTATTATGATTATTATGTTTCCTAGTAGGATTGTGAGAATTATTATGATCATTGTTACGATTATTCTGGTTATAATGGCTATTAAGATTATTATGGTTGTAATAACGAGTATTAGGTTATTTCCATGATTATTCTGTATATTATAACGATGTTATGATTATTACAGTTAGTATAACGATTACTATGATTATTACGGCTATTATGATTGTTGCTATGATTGTTATGATTGTTGTGGGTATTATGACGATTACTATGATTATAATGGTTGATAGCATGGTTATTATGGTCATCATTCGGATTACTATGGCTATTAAGATTATTATGGTTATTATGTCTATTATATTGGTCATTATGATCGTTTCCAAGTCTATTATGTTTATTATAATGATTATTATGATTATAATGCTGCTTAGTATTACTGTGAGGGTTATTATGATCATTACTATTATTATTCTGGTTATTATGGTTATTAAGATTATTATGGCTGTAATAACGATTATTAGGTTATTTGCATGATTATTCTGTATATTATAACGATGTTATGATTATTACGGTCAGTGTAACGATTACTATGATTATCACGGCTATTATGATTGTTGCTATGATAATTATGATTATAATTATGATTGTCATGATTGTTGTGGTTATTATGACGATTACCATGATTATAATTGTTGATAGCATGGTAATTATGATCATCATTCAGATTAGTATAACTATTATGATTATTATGGTTGTTATGGCTAATATAATGGTTATTATGGCTGTTTCCAAGTCTATTATGGTTATTATCATGATTATTATGATTATTATGTTTCTTAGCATGATTATGACGAATACTATGATCATCAATGACATTCTTATGGTGATTACGACTATTACGATTATTATGGCAATAATAACGATTATTAGGTAATTTCTATGATCATTCTGTTTATTATTACGATGTTATGACTATTACGGTTGGTATAACTATTACTATGATTATTACGACCTATTATGATTGTTGCTATGATAATTATGATTATTCCTATGATTGTTATGATTGTCGTGGTTATCATGACGATTACTATGATTATAATGGTTGATAGCATGGTTATTATGGTCATCATTCGGATTACTATGGCTGTTAAGATTATTATGGTTATTATGTCTATTATATTGGTTATTATGGCTGTTTCCAAGTCTATTATGGTTATTATCATGATTGTTATGATTATTATGTTTCTGAGCATGATTATGACGAATACTATGATCATCAATGACATTCTTATGGTGATTACGACTATTACGATTATTATGGCTATAATAACCATTATTAGGTTTTTTTCCTGATCATTCTGTTTATTATTACGATGTTATGACTATTACGGTTAGTATAACTATTACTATGATTATTACGGCTATTATGATTGTTGCTATGGTAATTATGATTATTATTATGATTTTTATGACTGTTGTGGTTATTATGACGATTACTATGATTATAATGGTTGATAGTATGGTAGTTATGATCATCAGTCAGATTAATATAGCTATAATGGTTATTATGGTTATTATGGCTATTATAATGGTTATTAGGGTTGTTTCCAAGTCTATTATGGTTATTATCATGATTATTATGATTATTATGTTTCTTAGCATGATTATGACGAATACTATGATCATCAATGACATTCTTATGGTGATTACGACTATTACGATTATTATGGCAATAATAACGATTATTAGGTAATTTCTATGATCATTCTGTTTATTATTACGATGTTATGACTATTACGGTTAGCATAACTATTACTATGATTATTACGGCTATTATGATTGTTGCTATGGTAATTATGATTATTATTATGATTTTTATGACTGTTGTGGTTATTATGACGATTACTATGATTATAATGGTTGATAGTATGGTAGTTATGATCATCAGTCAGATTAATATAGCTATAATGGTTATTATGGTTATTATGGCTATTATAATGGTTATTATGATCGTCTCGAAGTCTATTATGTTTATTATAATGATTATTACGATTATGATGTTGCTTAGAATTACTGTGAGGGTTATTATGATCATTACTACTATTATTCTTGTTATTATGGTTATTAAGATTATTATGGCTGTAATAACGATTATTAGGTTATTTGCATGATTATTCTGTATATTATAACGATGTTATGAGTATTACAGTCAGTGTAACTATTACTATGATTATCACGGCTATTATGATTGTTGCTATGATAATTATGATTATAATTATGATTGTCATGATTGTTGTGGTTATCATGACGATTACTATGATTATATTGGTTGATAGCATGGTTACTATGATCATCATACAGATTACTATAGCTATTATGATTATTATGGTTATTATGGCTATTATAATCGTTGTTATGGTTGTTTCCATGTCTATTATGGTTATTATCATGATTATTATGATTATTATGTTTCTTAGTACGATTATGACGAATATTAAGATAATCACTGAGATTCCTATGGCGATTACGACTATTACGATTATTATGGCTGTAATAACGATTATTAGGTTATTTTCATGATTATTCTGTTTATTATTACGATATTATGATTATTACAGTTATTATAGCTATTACTATGACTATTACGGCTATTCTGACTGTTGCTATGATTATTATGAATATTCTTATGACTGTTATGATTGTTGTGGTTATTATGACGATTACTATGACTATAATGGTTGATAGCATGCTAATCATGATCATCATTCAGATTACTATAGTTATTATTATGAATATCATTATCAGGGCTATTATAATTGTTATTATGGTTGTTTCCAAGTTTATTATGGTTATTGTCATGTTTATTATCATTATTATTATGATTGATATGTTTGTTGTGGTTATTATGACGGTTACTATGATTATAATCGTTGATAGCTCGATAATTATGATCATCATTCAGATTACTATAGCTATTACGATTATTATGGTTATTATGGCTATTATAATGGTTATTATGATTTATTCCAAGTCTATTACGGTTATTATCATTATTATTATGATTACTATGTTTCTTAGTATGATTACGACGAGTATTATGATCATCACTGAGATTCTTACGGCGATTACGACAATTACGATTATTATGGCTATAATAACCATTATTAGGTTTTTTTCCTGATCATTCTGTTTATTATTACGATGTTATGACTATTACGGTTAGTATAACTATTACTATGATTATTACGGCTATTATGATTGTTGCTATGGTAATTATGATTATTATTATGATTTTTATGATTGTTGTGGTTATTATGACGATTACTATGATTATAATGGTTGATAGTATGGTAGTTATGATTATCAGTCAGATTAATATAGCTATAATGGTTATTATGGTTATTATGGCTATTATAATGGTTATTAGGGTTGTTTCCAAGTCTATTATGGTTATTATCATGATTATTATGATTATTATGTTTCCTAGTATGATTGTGAGAATTATTATGATCATTCTTACGATTATTCTGGTTATAATGGCTATTAAGATTATTATGGTTGTAATAACGATTATTAGGTTATTTGCATGATTATTCTGTATATTATAACGATGTTATGATTATTACGGTCAGTGTAACGATTACTATGATTATCACGGCTATTATGATTGTTGCTATGATAATTATGATTATAATTATGATTGTCATGATTGTTGTAGTTACTATGACGATTACTATGATTATAATGGTTCATAGCATGGTAATCATGATCATCATTCAGATTACTATAGCTATTATGATTAATATGGTTATCATGGCTATTATAATGGTTATTACGGTTGTTTCCAAGTCTACTATGGTTATTGCCATGTTTATTATTATTATTATTATGATTGTTATGTTTGTTGTCGTTATTATGACGATTACTTTGATTATAGTTGTTGATAGCATGGTAGTTATGATCATCAGTCAGATTATTATAGCTATTACGGTTATTACGGTCATTATGGCTATTATAATGGTTATTAGGGTTGTTTCCAAGTCTATTATGGTTATTTTCATGATTATTATGATTATGATGTTTTTTAGTATGATTGTGAGGATTATTATTACCATTATTGTGGTTATTCTGCTTATTATGGTTATTAAGTATTATATGGCTGTAATAACGATTATTAGGCTATTTGCATGATTATTCTGTTTATCATTACGATGTTATGATAATTACAGTCAGTATAACCATTACCATGATTATTACGTCTATTATGATTGTTCCTATGATTACTATGACTATTATTATGATTGTTATGATTGTTGTGGTTATTATGACGATTACCATGATTATAATTGTTGATAGCATGGTAATTATGATCATCAGTCAGATTACTATAGTTATTATGCTTATTATGGTTATTGTGGCTATTATAATGGTTATTATTGTTGTTTCCAAGTCTATTATGGTTATTATCATGATTATTATGATTATTATGTTTCTTAGTATGATTGTGAGGATTATTATGATCATTATTATGATAATTCTGGTTATTATGGTTGTTTAGATTATTATGTCTGTAATAACGATTATTAGGTTATTTCCTTGATTATTCTGTTTATTATTACGATGTTATGATTATTACAGTTAGTATAACTATTACTATGACTATTACGGCTATTATGATTGTGCTATGATTATTATGATTATTATTATGATTGTTATGATTGTTGTGGTTATTATGAGGGTTACTATGATTATAATGGTTGATGGCATAGAAATCATGATCATCATTCAGATTACTATAGCTATTATGATTAATACGGTTATCATGGCTATTATAATGGTTATTATGGTTGTTTCCAAGTTTATTATGGTTATTGTCATGTTTATTATCATTATTATTGTGATTGTTATGTTTGTTGTGGGGTTTATGACGATTACTATGATTATAATTGTTGATAGCATGGTAATTATGATCATCATTCATATTAGTATAACTATTATGATTATTATGGTTGTTATGGCTAATATAATGGTTATTATGGCTGTTTCCAAGTCTATTATGGTTATTATCATGATTATTATGATTATTATGTTTCTTAGCATGATTATGACGAATACTATGATCATCAATGACATTCTTATGGTGATTACGACTATTACGATTATTATGGCAATAATAACGATTATTAGGTAATTTCTATGATCATTCTGTTTATTATTACGATGTTATGACTATTACGGTTAGTATAACTATTACTATGATTATTACGACCTATTATGATTGTTGCTATGATAATTATGATTATTCCTATGATTGTTATGATTGTTGTGGTTATTATGACGATTACCATGATTATAATGGTTCATAGCATGGTTATTATGATCATCATTCAGATTACTATAGCTATTACGATTATTATGGTTATTATGGCTATTATAATGGTTATTATGATTGATTCCAAGTTTATTACGGTTATTATCATTATTATTATGATTACTATGTTTCTTAGTATGATTACGACGAGTATTATGATCATCACTGAGATTCTTACGGCGATTACGACTATTACGATTATTATGGCTATAATAACCATTATTAGGTTTTTTTCCTGATCATTCTGTTTATTATTACGATGTTATGACTATTACGGTTAGTATAACTATTACTATGATTATTACGGCTATTATGATTGTTGCTATGGTAATTATGATTATTATAATGATTTTTATGACTGTTGTGGTTATTATGACGATTACTATTATTATAATGGTTGATAGTATGGTAGTTATGATCATCAGTCAGATTAATATAGCTATAATGGTTATTATGGTTATTATGCCTATTATAATGGTTATTAGGGTTGTTTCCAAGTCTATTATGGTTATTATCATGATTATTATGATTATTATGTTTCCTAGTATGATTGTGAGAATTATTATGATCATTGTTACGATTATTCTGGTTATAATGGCTATTAAGATTATTATGGTTGTAATAACGAGTATTAGGTTATTTCCATGATTATTCTGTATATTATAACGATGTTATGATTATTACAGTTAGTATAACGATTACTATGATTATTACGGCTATTATGATTGTTGCTATGATTGTTATGATTGTTGTGGGTATTATGACGATTACTATGATTATAATGGTTGATAGCATGGTTATTATGGTCATCATTCGGATTACTATGGCTATTAAGATTATTATGGTTATTATGTCTATTATATTGGTTATTATGATCGTTTGCAAGTCTATTATGTTTATTATAATGATTATTATGATTATAATGCTGCTTAGTATTACTGTGAGGGTTATTATGATCATTACTATTATTATTCTGGTTATTATGGTTATTAAGATTATTATGGCTGTAATAACGATTATTAGGTTATTTGCATGATTATTCTGTATATTATAACGATGTTATGATTATTACGGTCAGTGTAACGATTACTATGATTATCACGGCTATTATGATTGTTGCTATGATAATTATGATTATAATTATGATTGTCATGATTGTTGTGGTTATTATGACGATTACCATGATTATAATTGTTGATAGCATGGTAATTATGATCATCATTCAGATTAGTATAACTATTATGATTATTATGGTTGTTATGGCTAATATAATGGTTATTATGGCTGTTTCCAAGTCTATTATGGTTATTATCATGATTATTATGATTATTATGTTTCTTAGCATGATTATGACGAATACTATGATCATCAATGACATTCTTATGGTGATTACGACTATTACGATTATTATGGCAATAATAACGATTATTAGGTAATTTCTATGATCATTCTGTTTATTATTACGATGTTATGACTATTACGGTTGGTATAACTATTACTATGATTATTACGACCTATTATGATTGTTGCTATGATAATTATGATTATTCCTATGATTGTTATGATTGTCGTGGTTATCATGACGATTACTATGATTATAATGGTTGATAGCATGGTTATTATGGTCATCATTCGGATTACTATGGCTGTTAAGATTATTATGGTTATTATGTCTATTATATTGGTTATTATGGCTGTTTCCAAGTCTATTATGGTTATTATCATGATTGTTATGATTATTATGTTTCTGAGCATGATTATGACGAATACTATGATCATCAATGACATTCTTATGGTGATTACGACTATTACGATTATTATGGCTATAATAACCATTATTAGGTTTTTTTCCTGATCATTCTGTTTATTATTACGATGTTATGACTATTACGGTTAGTATAACTATTACTATGATTATTACGGCTATTATGATTGTTGCTATGGTAATTATGATTATTATTATGATTTTTATGACTGTTGTGGTTATTATGACGATTACTATGATTATAATGGTTGATAGTATGGTAGTTATGATCATCAGTCAGATTAATATAGCTATAATGGTTATTATGGTTATTATGGCTATTATAATGGTTATTAGGGTTGTTTCCAAGTCTATTATGGTTATTATCATGATTATTATGATTATTATGTTTCTTAGCATGATTATGACGAATACTATGATCATCAATGACATTCTTATGGTGATTACGACTATTACGATTATTATGGCAATAATAACGATTATTAGGTAATTTCTATGATCATTCTGTTTATTATTACGATGTTATGACTATTACGGTTAGCATAACTATTACTATGATTATTACGGCTATTATGATTGTTGCTATGGTAATTATGATTATTATTATGATTTTTATGACTGTTGTGGTTATTATGACGATTACTATGATTATAATGGTTGATAGTATGGTAGTTATGATCATCAGTCAGATTAATATAGCTATAATGGTTATTATGGTTATTATGGCTATTATAATGGTTATTATGATCGTCTCGAAGTCTATTATGTTTATTATAATGATTATTACGATTATGATGTTGCTTAGAATTACTGTGAGGGTTATTATGATCATTACTATTATTATTCTTGTTATTATGGTTATTACGATTATTATGGCTGTAATAACGATTATTAGGTTATTTGCATGATTATTCTGTATATTATAACGATGTTATGAGTATTACAGTCAGTGTAACTATTACTATGATTATCACGGCTATTATGATTGTTGCTATGATAATTATGATTATAATTATGATTGTCATGATTGTTGTGGTTATCATGACGATTACTATGATTATATTGGTTGATAGCATGGTTACTATGATCATCATACAGATTACTATAGCTATTATGATTATTATGGTTATTATGGCTATTATAATCGTTGTTATGGTTGTTTCCATGTCTATTATGGTTATTATCATGATTATTATGATTATTATGTTTCTTAGTACGATTATGACGAATATTAAGATAATCACTGAGATTCCTATGGCGATTACGACTATTACGATTATTATGGCTGTAATAACGATTATTAGGTTATTTTCATGATTATTCTGTTTATTATTACGATATTATGATTATTACAGTTATTATAGCTATTACTATGACTATTACGGCTATTCTGACTGTTGCTATGATTATTATGAATATTCTTATGACTGTTATGATTGTTGTGGTTATTATGACGATTACTATGACTATAATGGTTGATAGCATGCTAATCATGATCATCATTCAGATTACTATAGCTATTATGATGAATATCATTAGCAGGGCTATTATAATGGCTATTATGGTTGTTTCCACGTTTATTATGGTTATTGTCATGTTTATTATCATTATTATTATGATTGTTATGTTTGTTGTGGGTATTATGACGATTACTATGATTATAATTATTGATAGCATGGTAATTATGATCATCATTCAGATTACTATAACTATTATGATTATTACGGTTGTTATGGCTATTATAATGGTTATTGTGGCTGTTTCCAAGTCTATTATGGTTATTATCATGATTATTATGATTATTATGTTTCTGAGCATGATTATGACGAATACTATGATCATCAATGACATTCTTATCGTGATTACGACTATTACGATTATTATGGCTATAATAACCATTATTAGGTTTTTTTCCTGATCATTCTGTTTATTATTACGATGTTATGACTATTACGGTTAGTATAACTATTACTATGATTATTACGGCTATTATGATTCTTGCTATGGTAATTACGATTATTATAATGATTTTTATGACTGTTGTGGTTATTATGACGATTACTATGATTATAATGGTTGATAGTATGGTAGTTATGATCATCAGTCAGATTAATATAGCTATAATGGTTATTATGGTTATTATGGCTATTATAATGGTTATTAGGGTTGTTTCCAAGTCTATTATGGTTATTATCATGATTATTATGATTATTATGTTTCCTAGTATGATTGTGAGAATTATTATGATCATTGTTACGATTATTCTGGTTATAATGGCTATTAAGATTATTATGGTTGTAATAACGATTATTAGGTTATTTGCATGATTATTCTGTATATTATAACGATGTTATGATTATTACGGTCAGTGTAACGATTACTATGATTATCACGGCTATTATGATTGTTGCCATGATAATTATAATTATAATCATGATTGTCATGATTGTTGTGGTTATTATGACGATTACTATGATTATAATGGTTGATAGCATGGTAATCATGATCATCATTCAGATTACTATAGCTATTATGATTAATATGGTTATTATGGCTATTATAATGGTTATTATGATTTATTCCAAGTCTATTACGGTTATTATCATTATTATTATGATTATGATGTTTTTTAGTATGATTGTGAGGATTATTATTACCATTATTGTGGTTATTCTGCTTATTATGGTTATTAAGTATTATATAGCTGTAATAACTATTATTCGGCTATTTGCATGATTATCCTGTTTATCATTACGATGTTATGATAATTACAGTCAGTATAACCATTACCATGATTATTACGTCTATTATGATTGTTCCTATGATTACTATGACTATTATTATGATTGTCATGATTGTTGTGGTTATCATGACGATTACTATGATTATATTGGTTGATAGCATGGTTACTATGATCATCATACAGATTACTATAGCTATTATGATTATTATGGTTATTATGGCTATTATAATGGTTGTTATGGTTGTTTCCATGTCTATTATGGTTATTATCATGATTATTATGATTATTATGTTTCTTAGTACGATTATGACGAATATTAAGATAATCACTGAGATTCCTATGGCGATTACGACTATTACGATTCTTATGGCTGTAATAACGATTATTAGGTTATTTTCATGATTATTCTGTTTATTATTACGATATTATGATTATTACAGTTAGTATAGCTATTACTATGACTATTACGGCTATTCTGACTGTTGCTATGATTATTATGATTATTCTTATGACTGTTATGATTGTTGTGGTTATTATGACGATTACTATGATTATATTGGTTGATAGCATGGTGATTATGATCATCATTCAGATTACTATAGTTATTATGATGAATATCATTATCAGGGCTATTATAATTGTTATTATGGTTGTTTCCAAGTTTATTATGGTTATTGTCATGTTTATTATCATTATTATTATGATTGATATGTTTGTTGTGGTTATTATGACGGTTACTATGATTATAATTGTTGATAGCTCGATAATTATGATCATCATTCAGATTACTATAGCTATTACGATTATTATGGTTATTATGGCTATTATAATGGTTATTATGATTTATTCCAAGTCTATTACGGTTATTATCATTATTATAATGATTACTATGTTTCTTAGTATGATTACGACGAGTATTATGATCATCACTGAGATTCTTACGGCGATTACGACAATTACGATTATTATGGCTATAATAACCATTATTAGGTTTTTTTCCTGATCATTCTGTTTATTATTACGATGTTATGACTATTACGGTTAGTATAACTATTACTATGATTATTACGGCTATTATGATTGTTGCTATGGTAATTATGATTATTATTATGATTTTTATGATTGTTGTGGTTATTATGACGATTACTATGATTATAATGGTGATAGTATGGTAGTTATGATTATCAGTCAGATTAATATAGCTATAATGGTTATTATGGTTATTATGGCTATTATAATGGTTATTAGGGTTGTTTCCAAGTCTATTATGGTTATTATCATGATTATTATGATTATTATGTTTCCTAGTATGATTGTGAGAATTATTATGATCATTCTTACGATTATTCTGGTTATAATGGCTATTAAGATTATTATGGTTGTAATAACGAGTATTAGGTTATTTCCATGATTATTCTGTATATTATAACGATGTTATGATTATTACAGTTAGTATAACGATTACTATGATTATTACGGCTATTATGATTGTTGCTATGATTGTTATGATTGTTGTGGGTATTATGACGATTACTATGATTATAATGGTTGATAGCATGGTTATTATGATCATCATTCAGATTACTATAACTATTATGATTATTACGGTTGTTATGGCTATTATAATGGTTATTGTGGCTGTTTCCAAGTCTATTATGGTTATTATCATGATTATTATGATTATTATGTTTCTGAGCATGATTATGACGAATACTATGATCATCAATGACATTCTTATGGTGATTACGACTATTACGATTATTATGGCTATAATAACCATTATTAGGTTTTTTTCCTGATCATTCTGTTTATTATTACGATGTTATAACTATTACGGTTAGTATACCTATTACTATGATTATTACGGCTATGATGATTGTTGCTATGGTAATTATGATTATTATAATGATTTTTATGACTGTTGTGGTTATTATGACGATTACTATGATTATAATGGTTGATAGCATGGTAGTTATGATCATCAGTCAGATTAATATAGCTATAATGGTTATTATGGTTATTATGGCTATTATAATGGTTATTAGTGTTGTTTCCAAGTCTATTATGGTTATTATCATGATTATTATGATTATTATGTTTCTTAGTATGATTGTGAGGATTATTATGATCATCACTGAGATTCTTATGGTGATTACGACTATTATGATTATTATGGCTATAATAACGATTATTAGGCTATTTCCATGATTATTCTGTTTATTATTACAATTATGATTGCTACAGTTAGTATTACTATTACTATGGTAATTACGTCTATTATGATTTTTGCTATGATTATTATGACTATTATTATGATTGTTATGATTTTTGTGGTTATTATGACGATTACTATGATTATAATGGTTGATAGCATGGTAATCATGATCATAATTCAGATTACTATAGCTATTATGATTAATATGGTTATCATGGCTATTATAATGGTTATTACGGTTGTTTCCAAGGTCTATTATGGTTATTGCCATGTTTATTATTATTATTATTATTATGATTGTTATGTTTGTTGTCGTTATTATGAGGATTACTTTGATTATAGTTGTTCATAGCATGGTAGTTATGATCATCAGTCAGATTATTATAGCTATTACGGTTATTACGGTCATTATGGCTATTATAATGGTTATTAGGGTTGTTTCCACGTCTATTATGGTTATTTTCATGATTATTATGATTATGATGTTTTTTAGTATGATTGTAAGGATTATTATGACCATTATTGTGGTTATTCTGCTTATTATGGTTATTAAGAATTATATGGCTGTAATAACGATTATTAGGCAATTTGCATGATTATTCTGTTTATCATTACGATGTTATGATAATTACAGTCAGTATAACCATTACCATGATTATTACGTCTATTATGATTGTTCCTATGATTACTATGACTATTATTATGATTGTTATGATTGTTGTGGTTATTATGACGATTACCATGATTATAATTGTTGATAGCATGGTAATTATGATCATCAGTCAGATTACTATAGTTATTATGCTTATTATGGTTATTGTGGCTATTATAATGGTTATTATTGTTGTTTCCAAGTCTATTATGGTTATTATCATGATTATTATGGTTATTATGTTTCTTAGTATGATTGTGAGGATTATTATGATCATTATTATGATAATTCTGGTTATTATGGTTGTTTAGATTATTATGTCTCTAATAACGATTATTAGGTTATTTCCTTGATTATTCTGTTTATTATTACGATGTTATGATTATTACAGTTAGTATAACTATTACTATGACTATTACGGCTATTATGATTGTGCTATGATTATTATGATTATTATTATGATTGTTATGATTGTTGTGGTTATTATGAGGGTTACTATGATTATAATGGTTGATGGCATAGAAATCATGATCATCATTCAGATTACTATAGCTATTATGATTAATACGGTTATCATGGCTATTATAATGGTTATTATGGTTGTTTCCAAGTTTATTATGGTTATTGTCATGTTTATTATCATTATTATTGTGATCGTTATGTTTGTTGTGGGGTTTATGACGATTACTATGATTATAATTGTTGATAGCATGGTAATTATGATCATCATTCAGATTAGTATAACTATTATGATTATTATGGTTGTTATGGCTAATATAATGGTTATTATGGCTGTTTCCAAGTCTATTATGGTTATTATCATGATTATTATGATTATTATGTTTCTTAGCATGATTATGACGAATACTATGATCATCAATGACATTCTTATGGTGATTACGACTATTACGATTATTATGGCAATAATAACGATTATTAGGTAATTTCTATGATCATTCTGTTTATTATTACGATGTTATGACTATTACGGTTAGTATAACTATTACTATGATTATTACGACCTATTATGATTGTTGCTATGATAATTATGATTATTCCTATGATTGTTATGATTGTTGTGGTTATTATGACGATTACCATGATTATAATGGTTCATAGCATGGTTATTATGATCATCATTCAGATTACTATAGCTATTACGATTATTATGGTTATTATGGCTATTATAATGGTTATTATGATTGATTCCAAGTTTATTACGGTTATTATCATTATTATTATGATTACTATGTTTCTTAGTATGATTACGACGAGTATTATGATCATCACTGAGATTCTTACGGCGATTACGACTATTACGATTATTATGGCTATAATAACCATTATTAGGTTTTTTTCCTGATCATTCTGTTTATTATTACGATGTTATGACTATTACGGTTAGTATAACTATTACTATGATTATTACGGCTATTATGATTGTTGCTATGGTAATTATGATTATTATTATGATTTTTATGATTGTTGTGGTTATTATGACGATTACTATGATTATAATGGTTGATAGTGTGGTAGTTATGATCATCAGTCAGATTAATATAGCTATAATGGTTATTATGGTTATTATGGCTATTATAATGGTTATTAGGGTTGTTTCCAAGTCTATTATGGTTATTATCATGATTATTATGATTATTATGTTTCCTAGTATGATTGTGAGTTTTATTATGATCATTCTTACGATTATTCTGGTTATAATGGCTACTAAGATTATTATGGTTGTAATAACGAGTACTAGGTTATTTCCATGATTATTCTGTATATTATAACGATGTTATGATTATTACAGTTAGTATAACGATTACTATGATTGTTACGGCTATTATGATTGTTGCTATGATTGTTATGATTGTTGTGGGTATTATGACGATTACTATGATTATAATGGTTGATAGCATGGTTATTATGATCATCATTCAGATTACTATAACTATTATGATTATTACGGTTGTTATGGCTATTATAATGGTTATTGTGGCTGTTTCCAAGTTTATTACGGTTATTATCATTATTATTATGATTACTATGTTTCTTAGTATGATTACGACGAGTATTATGATCATCACTGAGATTCTTACGGCGATTACGACTATTACGATTATTATGGCTATAATAACCATTATTAGGTTTTTTTCCTGATCATTCTGTTTATTATTACGATGTTATGACTATTACGGTTAGTATAACTATTACTATGATTATTACGGCTATTATGATTGTTGCTATGGTAATTATGATTATTATTATGATTTTTATGATTGTTGTGGTTATTATGACGATTACTATGATTATAATGGTTGATAGTATGGTAGTTATGATCATCAGTCAGATTAATATAGCTATAATGGTTATTATGGTTGTTATGGCTATTATAATGGTTATTAGGGTTGTTTCCAAGTCTATTATGGTTATTATCATGATTATTATGATTATTATGTTTCTTAGCATGATTATGACGAATACTATGATCATCAATGACATTCTTATGGTGATTACGACTATTACGATTATTATGGCAATAATAACGATTATTAGGTAATTTCTATGATCATTCTGTTTATTATTACGATGTTATGACTATTACGGTTAGCATAACTATTACTATGATTATTACGGCTATTATGATTGTTGCTATGGTAATTATGATTATTATAATGATTTTTATGACTGTTGTGGTTATTATGACGATTACTATGATTATAATGGTTGATAGTATGGTAGTTATGATCATCAGTCAGATTAATATAGCTATAATGGTTATTATGGTTGTTATGGCTATTATAATGGTTATTAGGGTTGTTTCCAAGTCTATTATGGTTATTATCATGATTATTATGATTATTATGTTTCTTAGCATGATTATGACGAATACTATGATCATCAATGACATTCTTATGGTGATTACGACTATTACGATTATTATGGCAATAATAACGATTATTAGGTAATTTCTATGATCATTCTGTTTATTATTACGATGTTATGACTATTACGGTTAGCATAACTATTACTATGATTATTACGGCTATTATGATTGTTGCTATGGTAATTATGATTATTATTATGATTTTTATGACTGTTGTGGTTATTATGACGATTACTATGATTATAATGGTTGATAGTATGGTAGTTATGATCATCAGTCAGATTAATATAGCTATAATGGTTATTATGGTTATTATGGCTATTATAATGGTTATTATGATCGTCTCCAAGTCTATTATGTTTATTATAATGATTATTACGATTATGATGTTGCTTAGAATTACTGTGAGGGTTATTATGATCATTACTATTATTATTCTTGTTATTATGGTTATTAAGATTATTATGGCTGTAATAACGATTATTAGGTTATTTGCATGATTATTCTGTATATTATAACGATGTTATGAGTATTACAGTCAGTGTAACTATTACTATGATTATCACGGCTATTATGATTGTTGCTATGATAATTATGATTATAATTATGATTGTCATGATTGTTGTGGTTATCATGACGATTACTATGATTATATTGGTTGATAGCATGGTTACTATGATTATCATACAGATTACTATAGCTATTATGATTATTATGGTTATTATGGCTATTATAATCGTTGTTATGGTTGTTTCCATGTCTATTATGGTTATTATCATGATTATTATGATTATTATGTTTCTTAGTACGATTATGACGAATATTAAGATAATCACTGAGATTCCTATGGCGATTACGACTATTACGATTATTATGGCTGTAATAACGATTATTAGGTTATTTTCATGATTATTCTGTTTATTATTACGATATTATGATTATTACAGTTATTATAGCTATTACTATGACTATTACGGCTATTCTGACTGTTGCTATGATTATTATGATTATTCTTATGACTGTTATGATTGTTGTGGTTATTATGACGATTACTATGACTATAATGGTTGATAGCATGGTAATCATGATCATCATTCAGATTACTATAGCTATTATGATGAATATCATTAGCAGGGCTATTATAATGGCTATTATGGTTGTTTCCACGTTTATTATGGTTATTGTCATGTTTATTATCATTATTATTATGATTGTTATGTTTGTTGTGGGTATTATGACGATTACTATGATTATAATTGGTGATGGCACGATAATTATGATCAGCAGTCAGATTACTATACCTATTATGGTTATTATGGTTATTATGGCTGTTATAATGGTTATTAGGGTTGTTTCCAAGTCTATTATGGTTATTATCATGATTATTATGATTATTATGTTTCTTAGTATGATTGTGAGGATTATTATGATCATCACTGAGATTCTTATAGTGATTACGACTATTATGATTATTATGGCTATAATAACGATTTTTAGGCTATTTCCATGATTATTCTGTTTATTATTACAATGTTATGATTGCTACAGTTAGTATAACTATTACTATGGTAATTACGTCTATTATGATTTTTGCTATGATTATTATGACTATTATTATGATTGTTATGATTTTTGTGGTTATTATGACGATTACTATGATTATAATGGTTGATAGCATGGTAATCATGATCATCTGTCAGATTACTATAGTTATTATGGTTATTATGGTTATTATGGCTGTTATAATGGTTATTAGGGCTGTTTCCAAGTCTATTATGGTTATTATCATGATTATTATGATTATTATGTTTCTTAGTATGATTGTGAGGATTATTATGATCATCACTGAGATTCTTATGGTGATTACGACTATTACGATTATTATGGCAATAATAACGATTATTAGGTAATTTCTATGATCATTCTGTTTATTATTACGATGTTATGACTATTACGGTTAGTATAACTATTACTATGATTATTACGACCTATTATGATTGTTGCTATGATAATTATGATTATTCCTATGATTGTTATGATTGTTGTGGTTATTATGACGATTACCATGATTATAATGGTTCATAGCATGGTTATTATGATCATCATTCAGATTACTATAGCTATTACGATTATTATGGTTATTATGGCTATTATAATGGTTATTATTATTGATTCCAAGTCTATTACGGTTATTATCATTATTATTATGATTACTATGTTTCTTAGTATGATTACGACGAGTATTATGATCATCACTGAGATTCTTACGGCGATTACGACTATTACGATTATTATGGATATAATAACCATTATTAGGTTTTTTTCCTGATCATTCTGTTTATTATTACGATGTTATGACTATTACGGTTAGTATAACTATTACTATGATTATTACGGCTATTATGATTGTTGCTATGGTAATTATGATTATTATTATGATTTTTATGATTGTTGTGGTTATTATGACGATTACTATGATTATAATGGTTGATAGTATGGTAGTTATGATCATCAGTCAGATTAATATAGCTATAATGGTTATTATGGTTATTATGGCTATTATAATTGTTATTAGGGTTGTTTCCAAGTCTATTATGGTTATTATCATGATTATTATGATTATTATGTTTCCTAGTATGATTGTGAGAATTATTATGATCATTCTTACGATTATTCTGGTTATAATGGCTATTAAGATTATTATGGTTGTAATAACGAGTATTAGGTTATTTCCATGATTATTCTGTATATTATAACGATGTTATGATTATTACAGTTAGTATAACGATTACTATGATTATTACGGCTATTATGATTGTTGCTATGATTGTTATGATTGTTGTGGGTATTATGACGATTACTATGATTATAATGGTTGATAGCATGGTTATTATGATCATCATTCAGATTACTATAACTATTATGATTATTACGGTTGTTATGGCTATTATAATGGTTATTGTGGCTGTTTCCAAGTCTATTATGGTTATTATCATGATTATTATGATTATTATGTTTCTTAGCATGATTATGACGAATACTATGATCATCAATGACATTCTTATGGTGATTACGACTATTACGATTATTATGGCTATAATAACCATTATTAGGTTTTCTTCCTGATCATTCTGTTTATTATTACGATGTTATGACTATTACGGTTAGTATAACTATTACTATGATTATTACGGCTATTATGATTGTTGCTATGGTAATTATGATTATTATAATGATTTTTATGACTGTTGTGGTTATTATGACGATTACTATGATTATAATGGTTGATAGTATGGTAGTTATGATCATCAGTCAGATTAATATAGCTATAATGGTTATTATGGTTATTATGGCTATTATAATGGTTATTAGGGTTGTTTCCAAGTCTATTATGGTTATTATCATGATTATTATGATTATTATGTTTCCTAGTATGATTGTGAGAATTATTATGATCATTGTTACGATTATTCTGGTTATAATGGCTATTAAGATTATTATGGTTGTAATAACGAGTATTAGGTTATTTCCATGATTATTCTGTATATTATAACGATGTTATGATTATTACAGTTAGTATAACGATTACTATGATTATTACGGCTATTATGATTGTTGCTATGATTGTTATGATTGTTGTGGGTATTATGACGATTACTATGATTATAATGGTTGATAGCATGGTTATTATGGTCATCATTCGGATTACTATGGCTATTAAGATTATTATGGTTATTATGTCTATTATATTGGTTATTATGATCGTTTCCAAGTCTATTATGTTTAGTATAATGATTATTATGATTATAATGTTGCTTAGTATTACTGTGAGGGTTATTATGATCATTACTATTATTATTCTGGTTATTATGGTTATTAAGATTATTATGGCTGTAATAACGGTTATTAGGTTATTTGCATGATTATTCTGTATATTATAACGATGTTATGATTATTACGGTCAGTGTAACGATTACTATGGTTATCACGGCTATTATGATTGTTGCTATGATAATTATGATTATAATTATGATTGTCATGATTGTTGTGGTTATCATGCCGATTACTATGATTATATTGGTTGATAGCATGGTAATCATGATCATCATTCAGATTACTATAGCTATTATGATGAATATCATTATCAGGGCTATTATAATTGTTATTATGGTTGTTTCCAAGTTTATTATGGTTATTGTCATGTTTATTATCATTATTATTATGATTGATATGTTTGTTGTGGTTATTATGACGATTACTATGATTATAATTGTTGATGGCACGATAATTATGATCATCAGTCAGATTACTATAGCTATTATGGTTATTATGGTTATTATGGCTGTTATAATGGTTATTAGGGTTGTTTCCAAGTCTATTATGGTTATTATCATGATTATTATGATTATTATGTTTCTTAGTATGATTGTGAGGATTATTATGATCATCACTGAGATTCTTATAGTGATTACGACTATTATGATTATTATGGCTATAATAACGATTATTAGGCTATTTCCATGATTATTCTGTTTATTATTACAATGTTATGATTGCTACAGTTAGTATAACTATTACTATGGTAATTACGTCTATTATGATTTTTCCTATGATTATTATGACTATTATTATGATTGTTATGATTTTTGTGGTTATTATGACGATTACTATGATTATAATGGTTGATAGCATGGTAATAATGATCATCTGTCAGATTACTATAGTTATTATGGTTATTATGGTTATTATGGCTATTATAATGGTTATTAGGGCTGTTTCCAAGTCTATTATGGTTATTATCATGATTATTATGATTATTATGTTTCTTAGTATGATTGTGAGGATTATTATGATCATTATTATGATAATTCTGGTTATTATGGTTGTTTAGATTATTATGTCTGTAATAACGATTATTAGGTTATTTCCTTGATTATTCTGTTTATTATTACGATGTTATGATTATTACAGTTAGAATAACTATTACTATGACTATTACGGCTATTATGATTGTGCTATGATTATTATGATTATTATTATGATTGTTATGATTGTTGTGGTTATTATGAGGGTTACTATGATTATAATGGTTGATGGCATAGAAATCATGATCATCATTCAGATTACTATAGCTATTATGATTAATACGGTTATCATGGCTATTATAATGGTTATTATGGCTGTTTCCAAGTTTATTATGGTTATTGTCATGTTTATTATCATTATTATTGTGATTGTTATGTTTGTTGTGGGGTTTATGACGATTACTATGATTATAATTGTTGATAGCATGGTAATTATGATCATCATTCAGATTAGTATAACTATTATGTTTATTATGGTTGTTATGGCTAATATAATGGTTATTATGGCTGTTTCCTAGTCTATTATGGTTATTATCATGATTATTATGATTATTATGTTTCTTAGCATGATTATGACGAATACTATGATCATCAATGACATTCTTATGGTGATTACGACTATTACGATTATTATGGCAATAATAACGATTATTAGGTAATTTCTATGATCATTCTGTTTATTATTACGATGTTATGACTATTACGGTTAGTATAACTATTACTATGATTATTACGACCTATTATGATTGTTGCTATGATAATTATGATTATTCCTATGATTGTTATGATTGTTGTGGTTATTATGACGATTACCATGATTATAATGGTTCATAGCATGGTTATTATGATCATCATTCAGATTACTATAGCTATTACGATTATTATGGTTATTATGGCTATTATAATGGTTATTATTATTGATTCCAAGTCTATTACGGTTATTATCATTATTATTATGATTACTATGATTCTTAGTATGATTACGACGAGTATTATGATCATCACTGAGATTCTTACGGCGATTACGACTATTACGATTATTATGGATATAATAACCATTATTAGGTTTTTTTCCTGATCATTCTGTTTATTATTACGATGTTATGACTATTACGGTTAGTATAACTATTACTATGGTTATTACGGCTATTATGATTGTTGCTATGGTAATTATGATTATTATTATGATTTTTATGATTGTTGTGGTTATTATGACGATTACTATGATTATAATGGTTGATAGTATGGTAGTTATGATCATCAGTCAGATTAATATAGCTATAATGGTTATTATGGTTATTATGGCTATTATAATGGTTATTAGGGTTGTTTCCAAGTCTATTATGGTTATTATCATGATTATTATGATTATTATGTTTCCTAGTATGATTGTGAGAATTATTATGATCATTCTTACGATTATTCTGGTTATAATGGCTATTAAGATTATTATGGTTGTAATAACGAGTATTAGGTTATTTCCATGATTATTCTGTATATTATAACGATGTTATGATTATTACAGTTAGTATAACGATTACTATGATTATTACGGCTATTATGATTGTTGCTATGATTGTTATGATTGTTGTGGGTATTATGACGATTACTATGATTATAATGGTTGATAGCATGGTTATTATGATCATCATTCAGATTACTATAACTATTATGATTATTACGGTTGTTATGGCTATTATAATGGTTATTGTGGCTGTTTCCAAGTCTATTATGGTTATTATCATGATTATTATGATTATTATGTTTCTTAGCATGATTATGACGAATACTATGATCATCAATGACATTCTTATGGTGATTGCGACTATTACGATTATTATGGCAATAATAACGATTATTAGGTAATTTCTATGATCATTCTGTTTATTATTACGATGTTATGACTATTACGGTTAGTATAACTATTACTATGATCATTACGACCTATTGTGATTGTTGCTATGATAATTATGATTATTCCTATGATTGTTATGATTGTCGTGGTTATCATGACGATTACTATGATTATAATGGTTGATAGCATGGTTATTATGGTCATCATTCGGATTACTATGGCTGTTAAGATTATTATGGTTATTATGTCTATTATATTGGTTATTATGGCTGTTTCCAAGTCTATTATGGTTATTATCATGATTGTTATGATTATTATGTTTCTGAGCATGATTATGACGAATACTATGATCATCAATGACATTCTTATGGTGATTACGACTATTACGATTATTATGGCTATAATAACCATTATTAGGTTTTCTTCCTGATCATTCTGTTTATTATTACGATGTTATGATTATTACAGTTAGTATAACGATTACTATGATTATTACGGCTATTATGATTGTTGCTATGATTGTTATGATTGTTGTGGGTATTATGACGATTACTATGATTATAATGGTTGATAGCATGGTTATTATGGTCATCATTCGGATTACTATGGCTATTAAGATTATTATGGTTATTATGTCTATTATATTGGTTATTATGATCGTTTCCAAGTCTATTATGTTTATTATAATGATTATTATGATTATAATGTTGCTTAGTATTACTGTGAGGGTTATTATGATCATTACTATTATTATTCTGGTTATTATGGTTATTAAGATTATTATGGCTGTAATAACGGTTATTAGGTTATTTGCATGATTATTCTGTATATTATAACGATGTTATGATTATTACGGTCAGTGTAACGATTACTATGGTTATCACGGCTATTATGATTGTTGCTATGATAATTATGATTATAATTATGATTGTCATGATTGTTGTGGTTATCATGACGATTACTATGATTATATTGGTTGATAGCATGGTAATCATGATCATCATTCAGATTACTATAGCTATTATGATGAATATCATTATCAGGGCTATTATAATTGTTATTATGGTTGTTTCCAAGTTTATTATGGTTATTGTCATGTTTATTATCATTATTATTATGATTGATATGTTTGTTGTGGTTATTATGACGATTACTATGATTATAATTGTTGATGGCACGATAATTATGATCATCAGTCAGATTACTATAGCTATTATGGTTATTATGATTATTATGGCTGTTATAATGGTTATTAGGGTTGTTTCCAAGTCTATTATGGTTATTATCATGATTATTATGATTATTATGTTTCTTAGTATGATTGTGAGGATTATTATGATCATCACTGAGATTCTTATAGTGATTACGACTATTATGATTATTATGGCTATAATAACGATTATTAGGCTATTTCCATGATTATTCTGTTTATTATTACAATGTTATGATTGCTACAGTTAGTATAACTATTACTATGGTAATTACGTCTATTATGATTTTTCCTATGATTATTATGACTATTATTATGATTGTTATGATTTTTGTGGTTATTATGACGATTACTATGATTATAATGGTTGATAGCATGGTAATCATGATCATCTGTCAGATTACTATAGTTATTATGGTTATTATGGTTATCATGGCTATTATAATGGTTATTACGGTTGTTTCCATGTCTATTATGGTTATTGCCATGTTTATTATTATTATTATTATTATGATTGTTATGTTTGTTGTCGTTATTATGACGATTACTTTGATTATAGTTGTTGATAGCATGGTAGTTATGATCATCAGTCAGATTATTATAGCTATTACGGTTATTACGGTCATTATGGCTATTATAATGGTTATTAGGGTTGTTTCCAAGTCTATTATGGTTATTTTCATGATTATTATGATTATGATGTTTTTTAGTATGATTGTGAGGATTATTATGACCATTATTGTGGTTATTCTGCTTATTATGGTTATTAAGAATTATATGGCTGTAATAACGATTATTAGGCTATTTGCATGATTATTCTGTTTATCATTACGATGTTATGATAATTACAGTCAGTATAACCATTACCATGATTATTACGTCTATTATGATTGTTCCTATGATTACTATGACTATTATTATGATTGTTATGATTGTTGTGGTTATTATGACGATTACCATGATTATAATTGTTGATAGCATGGTAATTACGATCATCAGTCAGATTACTATAGTTATTATGGTTATTATGGTTATTATGGCTATTATAATGGTTATTAGGGCTGTTTCCAAGTCTATTATGGTTATTATCATGATTATTATGATTATTATGTTTCTTAGTATGATTGTGAGGATTATTATGATCATTATTATGATAATTCTGGTTATTATGGTTGTTTCGATTATTATGTCTGTAATAACGATTATTAGGTTATTTCCTTGATTATTCTGTTTATTATTACGATGTTATGATTATTACAGTTAGTATAACTATTACTATGACTATTACGGCTATTATGATTGTGCTATGATTATTATGATTATTATTATGATTGTTATGATTGTTGTGGTTATTATGAGGGTTACTATGATTATAATGGTTGATGGCATAGAAATCATGATCATCATTCAGATTACTATAGCTATTATGATTAATACGGTTATCATGGCTATTATAATGGTTATTATGGTTGTTTCCAAGTTTATTATGGTTATTGTCATGTTTATTATCATTATTATTGTGATTGTTATGTTTGTTGTGGGGTTTATGACGATTACTATGATTATAATTGTTGATAGCATGGTAATTATGATCATCATTCAGATTACTATAACTATTATGATTATTATGGTTGTTATGGCTAATATAATGGTTATTATGGCTGTTTCCAAGTCTATTATGGTTATTATCATGATTATTATGATTATTATGTTTCTGAGCATGATTATGACGAATACTATGATCATCAATGACATTCTTATGGTGATTACGACTATTACGATTATTATGGCTATAATAACCATTATTAGGTTTTTTTCCTGATCATTCTGTTTATTATTACGATGTTATGACTATTACGGTTAGTATAACTATTACTATGATTATTACGGCTATTATGATTGTTGCTATGATAATTATGATTATAATTATGATTGTCATGATTGTTGTGGTTATCATGACGATTACTATGATTATATTGGTTGGTAGCATGGTTACTATGATCATCATACAGATTACTATAGCTATTATGATTATTATGGTTATTATGGCTATTATAATGGTTGTTATGGTTGTTTCCATGTCTATTATGGTTATTATCATGATTATTATGATTATTATGTTTCTTAGTACGATTATGACGAATATTAAGATAATCACTGAGATTCCTATGGCGATTACGACTATTACGATTATTATGGCTGTAATAACGATTATTAGGTTATTTTCATGATTATTCTGTTTATTATTACGATATTATGATTATTACAGTTAGTATAGCTATTACTATGACTATTACGGCTATTCTGACTGTTGCTATGATTATTATTATTATTCTTATGACTGTTATGATTGTTGTGGTTATTATGACGATTACTATGATTATAATTGTTGATAGCACGATAATTATGATCATCAGTCAGATTGCTATAGCTATTATGGTTATTATGGTTATTATGGCTGTTATAATGGTTATTAGGGTTGTTTCCAAGTCTATTATGGTTATTATCATGATTATTATGATTATTATGTTTCTTAGTATGATTGTGAGGATTATTATGATCATCACTGAGATTCTTATGGTGATTACGACTATTATGATTATTATGGCTATAATAACGATTATTAGGCTATTTCCATGATTATTCTGTTTATTATTACAATGTTATGATTGCTACAGTTAGTATAACTATTACTATGGTAATTACGTCTATTATGATTTTTGCTATGATTATTATGACTATTATTATGATTGTTATGACTTTTGTGGTTATTATGACGATTACTATGATTATAATGGTTGATAGCATGGTAATCATGATCATCATTCAGATTACTATAGCTATTATGATTAATATGGTTATCATGGCTATTATAATGGTTATTACGGTTGTTTCCAAGTCTATTATGGTTATTGCCATGTTTATTATTATTATTATTATTATGATTGTTATGTTTGTTGTCGTTATTATGACGATTACTTTGATTATAGTTGTTGATAGCATGGTAGTTATGATCATCAGTCAGATTATTATAGCTATTACGGTTATTACGGTCATTATGGCTATTATAATGGTTATTAGGGTTGTTTCCAAGTCTATTATGGTTATTTTCATGATTATTATGATTGTGATGTTTTTTAGTATGATTGTGAGGATTATTATGACCATTATTGTGGTTATTCTGCTTATTATGGTTATTAAGAATTATATGGCTGTAATAACGATTATTAGGCTATTTGCATGATTATTCTGTTTATCATTACGATGTTATGATAATTACAGTCAGTATAACCATTACCATGATTATTACGTCTATTATGATTGTTCCTATGATTACTATGACTATTATTATGATTGTTATGATTGTTGTGGTTATTATGACGATTACCATGATTATAATTGTTGATAGCATGGTAATTATGATCATCAGTCAGATTACTATAGTTATTATGGTTATTATGGTTATTATGGCTATTATAATGGTTATTAGGGCTGTTTCCAAGTCTATTATGGTTATTATCATGATTATTATTATTATTATGTTTCTTAGTATGATTGTGAGGATTATTATGACCATCACTGAGATTCTAATGGTGATTACGACTATTATGATTATTATGGCTATAATAACGATTATTAGGCTATTTCCATGATTATTCTGTTTATTATTACAATGTTATGATTGCTACAGTTAGTATAACTATTACTATGGTAATTCCGTCTATTATGATTTTTGCTATGATTATTATGACTATTATTATGATTGTTATGATTTTTGTGGTTATTATGACGATTACTATGATTATAATGGTTGATAGCATGGTAATCATGATCATCGTTCAGATTACTATAGCTATTATGATTAATATGGTTATCATGGCTATTATAATGGTTATTACGCTTGTTTCCAAGTCTATTATGGTTATTGCCATGTTTATTATTATTATTATTATTATGATTGTTATGTTTGTTGTCGTTATTATGACGATTACTTTGATTATAGTTGTTGATAGCATGGTAGTTATGATCATCAGTCAGATTATTATAGCTATTACGGTTATTACGGTCATTATGGCTATTATAATGGTTATTAGGGTTGTTTCCAAGTCTATTATGGTTATTTTCATGATTATTATTATTATGATGTTTTTTTGTATGATTGTGAGGATTATTATGACCATTATTGTGGTTATTCAGCCAGATTACTATAGCTATTATGATTATTATGGTTATTATGGCTATTATAATGGTTATTATGGTTGATTCCCAATCTATTACGGTTATTATCATTATTATTATTATGATTATTATGTTTCTTAGTATGATTATGACGAATATTATGATCATCACTGAGATTCTTACGGCGATTACGACTATTGCGATTATTATGGCTATAATAACGATTATAAGGTTTTTTTCCTGATTATTCTGTTTTTTATTACGATGTTATGATTATTACTGTCAGTATAACTATTACTATGATTATTACGTCTATTATGATTGTTCCTATTATTATTATGACTATTATTATGATTGTTATGATTGTTGTGGTTATCATGATTATTACTATGATTATAATGGATAATAGCATCGTTATTATGGTCATCATTCAGATTACTATGGCTATTAAGATTACTATGGTTATTATGGCTATTATAATGGTTATTATGATCGTTTCCATGTCTATTAAGGTTATTATTATGATTATTATGATTATACTGTATCATAGTATGTTTGCGATGATTATTACGATCATTATGATGATTATTCTGGTTATTATGGTTATTAAGATTATTATGGCTGTAATATCGTTTATTAGGTTATTTCCATGATTATTCTGTTTATTATTACGATGTTATGATTATTACAGTCAGTATAACTATTACTATAATTATTGCGTCTATTATGATTGTTGCTATGATAATTATGATTATTATTATGATTGTTATGATTGTTGTGGTTATCATGACGATTACTATGATTATATTGGTTGATAGCATGGTTACTATGATCATCATACAGATTACTATAGCTATTATGATTATTATGGTTATTATGGCTATTATAATGGTTGTTATGGTTGTTTCCATGTCTATTATGGTTATTATCATGATTATTATGATTATTATGTTTCTTAGTACGATTATGACGAATATTAAGATAATCACTGAGATTCCTATGGCGATTACGACTATTACGATTATTATGGCTGTAATAACGATTATTAGGTTATTTTCATGATTATTCTGTTTATTATTACGATATTATGATTATTACAGTTAGTATAGCTATTACTATGACTATTACGGCTATTCTGACTGTTGCTATGATTATTATGATTATTCTTATGACTGTTATGATTGTTGTGGTTATTATGACGATTACTATGATTATACTGGTTGATAGCATCGTAATCATGATCATCATTCAGATTACTATAGCTATTATGATGAATATCATTATCAGGGCTATTATAATGGCTATTATGGTTGTTTCCACGTTTATTATGGTTATTGTCATGTTTATTATCATTATTATTATGATTGTTATGTTTGTTGTGGGTATTGTGACGATTACTATGATTATAATTATTGATAGCATGGTAATTATGATCATCAGTCAGATTAATATAGCTATTATGGTTATTATGGTTATTATGGCTATTATAATGGTTATTATGATCGTTTCCAAGTCTATTATGTTTATTATAATGATTATTATGATTATAATGTTGCTTAGTATTACTGTGAGGGTTATTATGGTCATTACTATTATTATTCTGGTTATTATGGTTATTAAGATTATTATGGCTGTAATAACGATTATTAGGTTATTTGCATGATTATTCTGTATATTATAACGATGTTATGATTATTACGGTCAGTGTAACGATTACTATGATTATCACGGCTATTATGATTGTTGCTATGATAATTATGATTATAATTATGATTGTCATGATTGTTGTGGTTATCATGACGATTACTATGATTATATTGGTTGATAGCATGGTAATCATGATCATCATTCAGATTACTATAGCTATTATGATGAATATCATTATCAGGGCTATTATAATTGTTATTATGGCTGTTTCCAAGTTTATTATGGCTATTGTCATGTTTATTATCATTATTATTATGATTGATATGTTTGTTGTGGTTATTATGACGATTACTATGATTATAATTGTTGATAGCACGATAATTATGATCATCAGTCAGATTACTATAGCTATTAGGGTTATTATGGTTATTATGGCTGTTATAATGGTTATTAGGGTTGTTTCCAAGTCTATTATGGTTATTATCATGATTATTATGATTATTATGTTTCTTAGTATGATTGTGAGGATTATTATGATCATCACTGAGATTCTTATGGTGATTACGACTATTATGATTATTATGGCTATAATAACGATTATTACGCTATTTCCATGATTATTCTGTTTATTATTACAATGTTATGATTGCTACAGTTAGTATAACTATTACTATGGTAATTACGTCTATTATGATTTTTGCTATGGTTATTATGACTATTATTATGATTGTTATGATTTTTGTGGTTATTATGACGATTACTATGATTATAATGGTTGATAGCATGGTAATCATGATCATCATTCAGATTACTATAGCTATTATGATTAATATGGTTATCATGGCTATTATAATGGTTATTACGGTTGTTTCCAAGTCTATTATGGTTATTGCCATGTTTATTATTATTATTATTATTATGATTGTTATGTTTATTGTCGTTATTATGACGATTACTTTGATTATAGTTGTTGATAGCATGGTAGTTATGATCATCAGTCAGATTATTATAGCTATTACGGTTATTACGGTCATTATGGCTATTATAGTGGTTGTAATGGTTGTTTCCATGTCTATTATGGTTATTATCATGATTATTATGATTATTATGTTTCTTAGTACGATTATGACGAATATTAAGATAATCACTGAGATTCTTTATGGCGATTACGACTATTACGATTATTATGGCTGTAATAACGATTATTAGGTTATTTTCATGATTATTCTGTTTATTATTACGATATTATGATTATTACAGTTAGTATAGCTATTACTATGACTATTACGGCTATTCTGACTGTTGCTACGATTATTATGATTATTCTTATGACTGTTATGATTGTTGTGGTTCTTATGACGATTACTATGATTATAATGATTGACAGCATGGTAATCATGATCATCATTCAGATTACTATAGCTATTATGATGAATATCATTATCAGGGCTATTATAATGGCTATTATGGTTGTTTCCACGTTTATTATGGTTATTGTCATGTTTATTATCATTATTATTATGTTTGTTATGTTTGTTGTGGGTATTGTGACGATTACTATGATTATAATGGTTGATAGTATGGTAGTTATGATCATCAGTCAGATTAATATAGCTATAATGGTTATTATGGTTATTATGGCCATTATAATGGTTATTAGGGTTGTTTCCAAGTCTATTATGGTTATTATCATGATTATTATGATTATTATGTTTCCTAGTATGATTGTGAGAATTATTATGATCATTGTTACGATTATTCTGGTTATAATGGCTATTAAGATTATTATGGTTGTAATAACGAGTATTAGGTTATTTCCATGATTATTCTGTATATTATAACGATGTTATGATTATTACAGTTAGTATAACGATTACTATGATTATTACGGCTATTATGATTGTTGCTATGATTGTTATGATTGTTGTGGGTATTATGACGATTACTATGACTATTATGGTTGATAGCATGGTTATTATGGTCATCATTCGGATTACTATGGCTATTAAGATTATTATGGTTATTATGTCTATTATATTGGTTATTATGATCGTTTCCAAGTCTATTATGTTTATTATAATGATTATTATGATTATAATGTTGCTTAGTATTACTGTGAGGGTTATTATGATCATTACTATTATTATTCTGGTTATTATGGTTATTAAGATTATTATGGCTGTAATAACGATTATTAGGTTATTTGCATGATTATTCTGTATATTATAACGATGTTATGATTATTACGGTCAGTGTAACGATTACTATGATTATCACGGCTATTATGATTGTTGCTATGATAATTATGATTATAATTATGATTGTCATGATTGTTGTGGTTATCATGACGATTACTATGATTATATTGGTTGATAGCATGGTAATCATGATCATCATTCAGATTACTATAGCTATTATGATGAATATCATTATCAGGGCTATTATAATTGTTATAATGGTTGTTTCCAAGTTTATTATGGTTATTGTCATGTTTATTATCATTATTATTATGATTGATATGTTTGTTGTGGTTATTATGACGATTACTATGATTATAATTGTTGATAGCATGGTAATTATGATCATCAGTCAGATTAATATAGCTATTATGGTTATTATGGTTATTATGGCTATTATAATGGTTATTAGGGTTGTTTCCATGTCTATTATGGTTATTATCATGATTATTATGATTATTATGTTTCTTAGTACGATTATGACGAATATTAAGATAATCACTGAGATTCCTATGGCGATTACGACTATTACGATTATTATGGCTGTAATAACGATTATTAGGTTATTTTCATGATTATTCTGTTTATTATTACGATATTATGATTATTACAGTTAGTATAGCTATTACTATGACTATTACGGCTATTCTGATTGTTGCTATGATTATTATGATTATTCTCATGACTGTTATGATTGTTGTGGTTCTTATGACGATTACTATGATTATAATGGTTGATAGCATGGTAATCATGATCATCATTCAGATTACTATAGCTATTATGATGAATATCATTATCAGGGCTATTATAATGGCTATTATGGTTGTTTCCACGTTTATTATGGTTATTGTCATGTTTATTATCATTATTATTATGATTGTTATGTTTGTTGTGGGTATTGTGACGATTACTATGATTATAATTATTGATAGCATGGTAATTATGATCATCAGTCAGATTAATATAGCTATTATGGTTATTATGGTTATTATGGCTATTATAATGGTTATTAGGGTTGTTTCCAAGTCTATTATGCTTATTATCATGATTACTATGATTATTATGTTTCTTAGTATGATTGTGAGAATTATTATGATCATTACTACGATTATTCTGGTTATAATGGTTATTAAGATTATTATGTCTGTAATAACGATTATTAGGTTATTTCCATGATTATTCTGTATATTATAACGATGTTATGATTATTACAGCCAGTATAGCTATTACTATGATTATTACGTCTATTATGACTGTTGCTATGATTATTATGATTATTATTATGATTGTCGTGGTTATCATGACGTTTACTATGATTATAATGGTTGATAGCATGGTTATTATGGTCATCATTCGGATTTCTATGGCTGTTAATATTATTATGGTTATTATGTCTATTATATTGGTTATTATGGCTGTTTCCAAGTCTATTATGGTTATTATCATGATTATTATGATTATTATGTATCTGAGCATGATTATGACGAATACTTTGATCATCAATGACATTCTTATGGTGATTACGACTATTACGATTATTATGGCTATAATAACCATTATTAGGTTTTTTTCCTGATCATTCTGTTTATTATTACGATGTTATGACTATTACGGTTAGTATAACTATTACTATGATTATTACGGCTATTATGATTGTTGCTATGGTAATTATGATTATTATAATGATTTTTATGACTGTTGTGGTTATTATGACGATTACTATGATTATAATGGTTGATAGTATGGTAGTTATGATCATCAGTCAGATTAATATAGCTATAATGGTTATTATGGTTATTATGGCTATTATAATGGTTATTAGGGTTGTTTCCAAGTCTATTGTGGTTATTATCATGATTATTATGATTATTATGTTTCCTAGTATGATTGTGAGAATTATTATGATCATTGTTACGATTATTCTGGTTATAATGGCTATTAAGATTATTATGGTTGTAATAACGAGTATTAGGTTATTTCCATGATTATTCTGTATATTATAACGATGTTATGATTATTACAGTTAGTATAACGATTACTAGGATTATTACGGCTATTATGATTGTTGCTATGATTGTTATGATTGTTGTGGGTATTATGACGATTACTATGATTATAATGGTTGATAGCATGGTTATTATGGTCATCATTCGGATTACTATGGCTATTAAGATTATTATGGTTATTATGTCTATTATATTGGTTATTATGATCGTTTCCAAGTCTATTATGTTTGTTATAATGATTATTATGATTATAATGTTGCTTAGTATTACTGTGAGGGTTATTATGATCATTACTATTATTATTCTGGTTATTATGGTTATTAAGATTATTATGGCTGTAATAACGATTATTAGGTTATTTGCATGATTATTCTGTATATTATAACGATGTTATGATTATTACGGTCAGTGTAACGATTACTATGATTATCACGGCTATTATGATTGTTGCTATGATAATTATGATTATAATTATGATTGTCATGATTGTTGTGGTTATCATGACGATTACTATGATTATATTGGTTGAGAGCATGGTAATAATGATCATCATTCAGATTACTATAGCTATTATGATGAATATCATTATCAGGGCTATTATAATTGTTATTATGGTTGTTTCCAAGTTTATTATGGTTATTGTCATGTTTATTATCATTATTATTATGATTGATATGTTTGTTGTGGTTATTATGACAATTACTATGATTATAATTGTTGATAGCACGATAATTATGATCATCAGTCAGATTACTATAGCTATTATGGTTATTATGGTTATTATGGCTGTTATAATGGTCATTAGGGTTGTTTCCAAGTCTATTATGGTTATTATCATGATTATTATGATTATTATGTTTCTTTGTATGATTGTGAGGATTATTATGATCATCACTGAGATTCTTATGGTGATTACGACTATTATGATTATTATGGCTATAATAACGATTATTACGCTATTTCCATGATTATTCTGTTTATTATTACAATGTTATGATTGCTACAGTTAGTATAACTATTACTATGGTAATTACGTCTATTATGATTTTTGCTATGATTATTATGACTATTATTATGATTGTTATGATTTTTGTGGTTATTATGACGATTACTATGATTATAATGGTTGATAGCATGGTAATCATGATCATCATTCAGATTACTATAGCTATTATGATTATTATAGTTATTATGGCTATTATAATGGTTATTATGGTTGATTCCCAATCTATTACGGTTATTATCATTATTATTATTATGATTATTATGTTTCTTAGCATGATTATGACGAATATTATGATCATCACTGAGATTCTTACGGCGATTACGACTATTGCGATTAGTATGGCTATAACAACGATTATTAGGTTTTTTTCCTGATTATTCTGTTTTTTATTACGATGTTATGATTATTACTGTCAGTATAACTATTACTATGATTATTACGTCTATTATGATTGTTCCTATGATTATTATGACTATTATTATGATTGTTATGATTGTTGTGGTTATCATGATTATTACTATGATTATAATGGATAATAGCATCGTCATTATGGTCATCATTCAGATTACTATGGCTATTAAGATTACTATGGTTATTATGGCTATTATAATGGTTATTATGATCGTTTCCATGTCTATTAAGGTTATTATTATGATTATTATGATTATAATGTATCATAGTATGTTTGCGATGATTATTACGATCATTATGATGATTATTCTGGTTATTATGGTTATTAAGGTTATTATGGCTGTAATATCGTTTATTAGGTTATTTCCATGATTATTCTGTTTATTATTACGATGTTATGATTATTACAGTCAGTATAACTATTACTATAATTATTGCGTCTATTATGATTGCTGCTATGATTATTATGATTATTATTATGATTGTTAAGATTGTTGTGGTTATTATGACGATTACTATGATTATAATGGTTGATAGTATGGTAGTTATGATCATCAGTCAGATTAATATAGCTATAATGGTTATTATGGTTATTATGGCTATTACAATGTTTATTAGGGTTGTTTCCGAGTCTATTATGGTTATTATCATGATTATTATGATTATTATGTTTCCTAGTCTGATTGTGAGAATTATTATGATCATTACTACGATTATTCTGGTTATAATGGTTATTAAGATTATTATGTCTGTAATAACGATTATTAGGTTATTTCCATGATTATTCTATATATTATAACGATGTTATGATTATTACAGCCAGTATAACTATTACTATGATTATTACGTCTATTATGACTGTTGCTATGATTATTATGATTATTATTATGATTGTTGTGGTTATTATGACGATTACTATGATTATAATGGTTGATGGCATAGAAATCATGATCATCATTCAGATTACTATAGCTATTATGATTAATACGGTTATCATGGCTATTATAATGGTTATTATGGTTGTTTCCAAGTTTATTATGGTTATTGTCATGTTTATTATCATTATTATTATGATTGTTATGTTTGTTGTGGGGTTTATGACGATTACTATGATTATAATTGTTGATAGCATGGTAATTATGATCATCATTCAGATTACTATAACTATTATGATTATTATGGTTGTTATGTCTTTAATAATGGTTATTATGGCTGTTTCCAAGTCTATTATGGTTATTATCATGATTATTATGATTATTATGTTTCTGAGCATGATTATGACGAATACTATGATCATCAATGACATTCTTATGGTGATTACGACTATTACGATTATAATGGCTATAATAACCATTATTAGGTTTTTTTCCTGATCATTCTGTTTATTATTACGATGTTATGACTATTACGGTTAGTATAACTATTACTATGATTATTACGGCTATTATGATTGTTGCTATGATAATTATGATTATAATTATGATTGTCATGATTGTTGTGGTTATCATGACGATTACTATGATTATATTTGTTGATAGCATGGTTACTATGATCATCATACAGATTACTATAGCTATTATGATTATTATGGTTATTATGGCTATTATAATGGTTGTTATGGTTGTTTCCATGTCTATTATGGTTATTATCGTGATTATTATGATTATTATGTTTCTTAGTACGATTATGACGAATATTAAGATAATCACTGAGATTCCTATGGCGATTACGACTATTACGATTATTATGGCTGTAATAACGATTATTAGGTTATTTTCATGATTATTCTGTTTATTATTACGATATTATGATTATTACAGTTAGTATAGCTATTACTATGACTATTACGGCTATTCTGACTGTTGCTATGATTATTATGATTATTCTTATGACTGTTATGATTCTTGTGGTTGTTATGACGATTACTATGATTATAATGGTTGATAGCATGGTAATCATGATCATCATTCAGATTACTATAGCTATTATGATGAATATCATTATCAGGGCTATTATAATGGCTATTATGGTTGTTTCCACGTTTATTATGGTTATTGTCATGTTTATTATCATTATTATTATGATTGTTATGTTTGTTGTGGGTATTGTGACGATTACTATGATTATAATTATTGATAGCATGGTAATTATGATCATCAGTCAGATTAATATAGCTATTATGGTTATTATGGTTATTATGGCTATTATAATGGTTATTAGGGTTGTTTCCAAGTCTATTATGCTTATTATCATGATTACTATGATTATTATGTTTCTTAGTATGATTGTGAGAATTATTATGATCATTACTACGATTATTCTGGTTATAATGGTTATTAAGATTATTATGTCTGTAATAACGATTATTAGGTTATTTCCATGATTATTCTGTATATTATAACGATGTTATGATTATTACAGCCAGTATAACTATTACTATGATTATTACGTCTATTATGACTGTTGCTATGATTATTATGATTATTATTATGATTGTCGTGGTTATCATGACGATTACTATGATTATAATGGTTGATAGCATGGTTATTATGGTCATCATTCGGATTACTATGGCTGTTAAGATTATTATGGTTATTATGTCTATTATATTGGTTATTATGGCTGTTTCCAAGTCTATTATGGTTATTATCATGATTATTATGATTATTATGTTTCTGAGCATGATTATGACGAATACTATGATCATCAATGACATTCTTATGGTGATTACGACTATTACGATTATTATGGCTATAGTAACCATTATTAGGTTTTTTTCCTGATCATTCTGTTTATTATTACGATGTTATGACTATTACGGTTAGTATAACTATTACTATGATTATTACGGCTATTATGATTGTTGCTATGGTAATTATGATTATTATAATGATTTTTATGACTGTTGTGGTTATTATGACGATTACTATGATTATAATGGTTGATAGTATGGTAGTTATGATCATCAGTCAGATTAATATAGCTATAATGGTTATTATGGTTATTATGGCTATTATAATGGTTATTAGGGTTGTTTCCAAGTCTATTATGGTTATTATCATGATTATTATGATTATTATGTTTCCTAGTATGATTGTGAGAATTATTATGATCATTGTTACGATTATTCTGGTTATAATGGCTATTAAGATTATTATGGTTGTAATAACGAGTATTAGGTTATTTCCATGATTATTCTGTATATTATAACGATGTTATGATTATTACAGTTAGTATAACGATTACTATGATTATTACGGCTATTATGATTGTTGCTATGATTGTTATGATTGTTGTGGGTATTATGACGATTACTATGATTATAATGGTTGATAGCATGGTTATTATGGTCATCATTCGGATTACTATGGCTATTAAGATTATTATGGTTATTATGTCTATTATATTGGTTATTATGATCGTTTCCAAGTCTATTATGTTTATTATAATGATTATTATGATTATAATGTTGCTTAGTATTACTGTGAGGGTTATTATGATCATTACTATTATTATTCTGGTTATTATGGTTATTAAGATTATTATGGCTGTAATAACGATTATTAGGTTATTTGCATGATTATTCTGTATATTATAACGATGTTATGATTATTACGGTCAGTGTAACGATTACTATGATTATCACGGCTATTATGATTGTTGCTATGATAATTATGATTATAATTATGATTGTCATGATTGTTGTGGTTATCATGACGATTACTATGATTATATTGGTTGATAGCATGGTAATCATGATCATCATTCAGATTACTATAGCTATTATGATGAATATCATTATCAGGGCTATTATAATTGTTATTATGGTTGTTTCCAAGTTTATTATGGTTATTGTCATGTTTATTATCATTATTATTATGATTGATATGTTTGTTGTGGTTATTATGACGATTACTATGATTATAATTGTTGACAGCACGATAATTATGATCATCAGTCAGATTACTATAGCTATTATGGTTATTATGGTTATTATGGCTGTTATAATGGTTATTAGGGTTGTTTCCAAGTCTATTATGGTTATTATCATGATTATTATGATTATTATGTTTCTTAGTATGATTGTGAGGATTATTATGATCATCACTGAGATTCTTATGGTGATTACGACTATTATGATTATTATGGCTATAATAACGATTATTACGCTATTTCCATGATTATTCTGTTTATTATTACAATGTTATGATTGCTACAGTTAGTATAACTATTACTATGGTAATTACGTCTATTATGATTTTTGCTATGATTATTATGACTATTATTATGATTGTTATGATTTTTGTGGTTATTATGACGATTACTATGATTATAATGGTTGATAGCATGGTAATCATGATCATCATTCAGATTACTATAGCTATTATGATTAATATGGTTATCATGGCTATTATAATGGTTATTACGGTTGTTTCCAAGTCTATTATGGTTATTGCCATGTTTATTATTATTATTAATATTATGATTGTTATGTTTGTTGTCGTTATTATGACGATTACTTTGATTATAGTTGTTGATAGCATGGTAGTTATGATCATCAGTCAGATTATTATAGCTATTACGGTTATTACGGTCATTATGGCTATTATAATGGTTATTAGGGTTGTTTCCAAGTCTATCATGGTTATTTTCATGATTATTATGATTATGATGTTTTTTAGTATGATTGTGAGGATTATTATGACCATTATTGTGGTTATTCAGCCAGATTACTATAGCTATTATGATTATTATGGTTATTATGGCTATTATAATGGTTATTATGGTTGATTCCCAATCTATTACGGTTATTATCATTATTATTATTATGATTATTATGTTTCTTAGTATGATTATGACGAATATTATGATCATCACTGAGATTCTTACGGCGATTACGACTATTGCGATTATTATGGCTATAATAACGATTATTAGGTTTTTTTCCTGATTATTCTGTTTTTCATTACGATGTTATGATTATTACTGTCAGTATAACTATTACTATGATTATTACGTCTATTATGATTGTTCCTATGATTATTATGACTATTATTATGATTGTTATGATTGTTGTGGTTATCATGATTATTACTATGATTATAATGGATAATAGCATCGTTATTATGGTCATCATTCAGATTACTATGGCTATTAAGATTACTATGGTTATTATGGCTATTATAATGGTTATTATGATCGTTTCCATGTCTATTAAGGTTATTATTATGATTATTATGATTATAATGTATCATAGTATGTTTGCGATGATTATTACGATCATTATGATGATTATTCTGGTTATTATGGTTATTAAGATTATTATGGCTGTAATATCGTTTATTAGGTTATTTCCATGATTTTTCTGTTTATTATTACGATGTTATGATTATTACAGTCAGTATAACTATTACTATAATTATTGCGTCTATTATGATTGTTGCTATGATTATTATGGTTATTATTATGATTGTTAAGATTGTTGTGGTTATTATGACGATTACTATGATTATAATGGTTGATAGTATGGTAGTTATGATCATCAGTCAGATTAATATAGCTATAATGGTTATTATGGTTATTATGGCTATTATAATGGTTATTAGGGTTGTTTCCAAGTCTATTATGGTTATTATCATGATTACTATGATTATTATGTTTCCTAGTATGATTGTGAGAATTATTATGATCATTACTACGATTATTCTGGTTATAATGGTTATTAAGATTATTATGTCTGTAATAACGATTATTAGGTTATTTCCATGATTATTCTGTATATTATAACGATGTTATGATTATTACAGCCAGTATAACTATTACTATGATTATTACGTCTATTATGACTGTTGCTATGATTATTATGATTATTATTATGATTGTTGTGGTTATTATGACGATTACTATGATTATAATGGTTGATGGCATAGAAATCATGATCATCATTCAGATTACTATAGCTATTATGATTAATACGGTTATCATGGCTATGATAATGGTTATTATGGTTGTTTCCAAGTTTATTATGGTTATTGTCATGTTTATTATCATTATTATTATGATTGTTATGTTTGTTGTGGGGTTTATGACGATTACTATGATTATAATTGTTGATAGCACGATAATTATGATCATCAGTCAGATTACTATAGCTATTATGGTTATTATGGTTATTATGGCTGTTATAATGGTTATTAGGGTTGTTTCCAAGTCTATTATGGTTATTATCATGATTATTATGATTATTATGTTTCTTAGTATGATTGTGAGGATTATTATGATCATCACTGAGATTCTTATGGTTATTACGACTATTATGATTATTATGGCTATAATAACGATTATTACGCTATTTCCATGATTATTCTGTTTATTATTACAATGTTATGATTGCTACAGTTAGTATAACTATTACTATGGTAATTACGTCTATTATGATTTTTGCTATGATTATTATGACTATTATTATGATTGTTATGATTTTTGTGGTTATTATGACGATTACTATGATTATAATGGTTGATAGCATGGTAATCATGATCATCATTCAGATTACTATAGCTATTATGATTAATATGGTTATCATGGCTATTATAATGGTTATTACGGTTGTTTCCAAGTCTATTATGGTTATTGCCATGTTTATTATTATTATTAATATTATGATTGTTATGTTTGTTGTCGTTATTATGACGATTACTTTGATTATAGTTGTTGATAGCATGGTAGTTATGATCATCAGTCAGATTATTATAGCTATTACGGTTATTACGGTCATTATGGCTATTATAATGGTTATTAGGGTTGTTTCCAAGTCTATCATGGTTATTTTCACGATTATTATGATTATGATGTTTTTTAGTATGATTGTGAGGATTATTATGACCATTATTATGGTTATTCAGCCAGATTACTATAGCTATTATGATTATTATGGTTATTATGGCTATTATAATGGTTATGATGGTTGATTCCCAATCTATTACGGTTATTATCATTATTATTATTATGATTATTATGTTTCTTAGTATGATTATGACGAATATTATGATCATCACTGAGATTCTTACGGCGATTACGACTATTGCGATTATTATGGCTATAATAACGATTATTAGGTTTTTTTCCTGATTATTCTGTTTTTCATTACGATGTTATGATTATTACTGTCAGTATAACTATTACTATGATTATTACGTCTATTATGATTGTTCCTATGATTATTACGTCTATTATGATTGTTCCTATGATTATTATGACTATTATTATGATTGTTATGATTGTTGTGGTTATCATGATTATTACTATGATTATAATGGATAATAGCATCGTTATTATGGTCATCATTCAGATTACTATGGCTATTAAGATTACTATGGTTATTATGGCTATTATAATGGTTATTATGATCGTTTCCACGTCTATTAAGGTTATTATTATGATTATTATGATTATAATGTATCATAGTATGTTTGCGATGATTATTACGATCATTATGATGATTATTCTGGTTATTATGGTTATTAAGATTATTATGGCTGTAATATCGTTTATTAGGTTATTTCCATGATTTTTCTGTTTATTATTACGATGTTATGACTATTACGGTTAGTATAACTATTACTATGATTATTACGGCTATTATGATTGTTGCTATGATAATTATGATTATAATTATGATTGTCATGATTGTTGTGGTTATCATGACGATTACTATGATTATATTGGTTGATAGCATGGTTACTATGATCATCATACAGATTACTATAGCTATTATGATTATTATGGTTATTATGGCTATTATAATGGTTGTTATGGTTGTTTCCATGTCTATTATGGTTATTATCATGATTATTATGATCATTATGTTTCTTAGTACGATTATGACGAATATTAAGATAATCACTGAGATTCCTATGGCGATTACGACTATTACGATTATTATGGCTGTAATAACGATTATTAGGTTATTTTCATGATTATTCTGTTTATTATTACGATATTATGATTATTACAGTTAGTATAGCTATTACTATGACTATTACGGCTATTCTGACTGTTGCTATGATTATTATGATTATTCTTATGACTGTTATGATTGTTATGGTTATTATGACGATTACTATGATTATAATGGTTGATAGCATGGTAATCATGATCATCATTCAGATTACTATAGCTATTATGATGAATATCATTATCAGGGCTATTATAATGGCTATTATGGTTGTTTCCACGTTTATTATGGTTATTGTCATGTTTATTATCATTATTATTATGATTTTTATGTTTGTTGTGGGTATTGTGACGATTACTATGATTATAATTATTGATAGCATGGTAATTATGATCATCAGTCAGATTAATATAGCTATTATGGTTATTACGGTCATTATGGCTATTATAATGGTTATTAGGGTTGTTTCCAAGTCTATCATGGTTACTTTCATGATTATTATGATTATGATGTTTTTTAGTATGATTGTGAGGATTATTATGACCATTATTGTGGTTATTCAGCCAGATTACTATAGCTATTATGATTATTATGGTTATTATGGCTATTATAATGGTTATTATGGATGATTCCCAATCTATTACGGTTATTATCATTATTATTATTATGATTATTATGTTTCTTAGTATGATTATGACGAATATTATGATCATCACTGAGATTCTTACGGCGATTACGACTATTGCGATTATTATGGCTATAATAACGATTATTAGGTTTTTTTCCTGATTATTCTGTTTTTTATTACGATGTTATGATTATTACTGTCAGTATAACTATTACTATGATTATTACGTCTATTATGATTGTTCCTATGATTATTATGACTATTATTATGATTGTTATGATTGTTGTGGTTATCATGATTATTACTATGATTATAATGGATAATAGCATCGTTATTATGGTCATCATTCAGATTACTATGGCTATTAAGATTACTATGGTTATTATGGCTATTATAATGGTTATTATGATCGTTTCCATGTCTATTAAGGTTATTATTATGATTATTATGATTATAATGTATCATAGTATGTTTGCGATGATTATTACGATCATTATGATGATTATTCTGGTTATTATGGTTATTAAGATTATTATGGCTGTAATATCGTTTATTAGGTTATTTCCATGATTATTCTGTTTATTATTACGATGTTATGATTATTACAGTCAGTATAACTATTACTATAATTATTGCGTCTATTATGATTGTTGCTATGATTATTATAATTATTATTATGATTGTTAAGATTGTTGTGGTTATTATGACGATTGCTATGATTATACTGGTTGATAGTATGGTAGTTATGATCATCAGTCAGATTAGTATAGCTATAATGGTTATTATGGTTATTATGGCTATTATAATGGTTATTAGGGTTGTTTCCAAGTCTATTATGGTTATTATCATGATTATTATGATTATTATGTTTCCTAGTATGATTGTGAGAATTATTATGATCATTACTACGATTATTCTGGTTATAACGGTTATTAAGATTATTATGTCTGTAATAACGATTATTAGGTTATTTCCATGATTATTCTGTATATTATAACTATGTTATGATTATTACAGCCAGTATAACTATTACTATGATTATTACGTCTATTATGACTGTTGCTATGATTATTATGATTATTATTATGATTGTTGTGGTTATTATGACGATTACTATGATTATAATGGTTGATGGCATAGAAATCATGATCATCATTCAGATTACTATAGCTATTATGATTAATACGGTTATCATGGCTATTATAATGGTTATTATGGTTGTTTCCAAGTTTATTATGGTTATTGTCATGTTTATTATCATTATTATTATGATTGTTATGTTTGTTGTGGGGTTTATGACGATTACTATGATTATAATTGTTGATAGCATGGTAATTATGATCATCATTCAGATTACTATAACTATTATGATTATTATGGTTGTTATGGCTAATATAATGATTATTATGGCTGTTTCCAAGTCTATTATGGTTATTGTCATGTTTATTATCATTATTATTATGATTGTTATGTTTGTTGTGGGTATTGTGACGGTTACTATGATTATAATTATTGATAGCATGGTAATTATGATCATCAGTCAGATTAATATAGCTATTATGGTTATTATGGTTATTATGGCTATTATAATGGTTATTAGGGTTGTTTCCAAGTCTATTATGCTTATTATCACGATTACTATGATTATTATGTTTCTTAGTATGATTGTGAGAATTATTATGATCATTACTACGATTATTCTGGTTATAATGGTTATTAAGATTATTATGTCTGTAAAAACGATTATTAGGTTATTTCCATGATTATTCTGTATATTATAACGATGTTATGGTTATTACAGCCAGTATTACTATTACTATGATTATTACGTCTATTATGACTGTTGCTATGATTATTATGATTATTATTATGATTGTCGTGGTTATCATGACGATTACTATGATTATAATGGTTGATAGCATGGTTATTATGGTCATCATTCGGATTACTATGGCTGTTAAGATTATTATGGTTATTATGTCTATTATATTGGTTATTATGGCTGTTTCCAAGTCTATTATGGTTATTATCATGATTATTATGATTATTATGTTTCTGAGCATGATTATGACGAATACTATGATCATCAATGACATTCTTATGGTGATTACGACTATTACGATTATTATGGCTATAATAACCATTATTAGGTTTTTTTCCTGATCATTCTGTTTATTATTACGATGTTATGACTATTACGGTTAGTATAACTATTACTATGATTATTACGGCTATTATGATTGTTGCTATGGCAATTATGATTATTATAATGATTTTTATGACTGTTGTGGTTATTATGACGATTACTATGATTATAATGGTTGATAGTATGGTAGTTATGATCATCAGTCAGATTAATATAGCTATAATGGTTATTATGGTTATTATGGCTATTATAATGGTTATTAGGGTTGTTTCCAAGTCTATTATGGTTATTATCATGATTATCATGATTATTATGTTTCCTAGTATGATTGTGAGAATTATTATGATCATTCTTACGATTATTCTGGTTATAATGGCTATTAAGATTATTATGGTTGTAATAACGAGTATTAGGTTATTTCCATGATTATTCTGTATATTATAACGATGTTATGATTATTACAGTTAGTATAACGATTACTATGATTATTACGGCTATTATGATTGTTGCTATGATTGTTATGATTGTTGTGGGTATTATGACGATTACTATGATTATAACGGTTGATAGCATGGTTATTATGGTCATCATTCGGATTACTATGGCTATTAAGATTATTATGGTTATTATGTCTATTATATTGGTTATTATGATCGTTTCCAAGTCTATTATGTTTATTATAATGATTATTATGATTATAATGTTGCTTAGTATTACTGTGAGGGTTATTATGATCATTACTATTATTATTCTGGTTATTATGGTTATTAAGATTATTATGGCTGTAATAACGATTATTAGGTTATTTGCATGATTATTCTGTATATTATAACGATGTTATGATTATTACAGCCAGTATTACTATTACTATGATTATTACGTCTATTATGACCGTTGCTATGATTATTATGATTATTATTATGATTGTCGTGGTTATCATGACGATTACTATGATTATAATGGTTGATAGCATGGTTATTATGGTCATCATTCGGATTACTATGGCTGTTAAGATTATTATGGTTATTATGTCTATTATATTGGTTATTATGGCTGTTTCCAAGTCTATTATGGTTATTATCATGATTATTATGATTATTATGTTTCTGAGCATGATTATGACGAATACTATGATCATCAATGACATTCTTATGGTGATTACGACTATTACGATTATTATGGCTATAATAACCATTATTAGGTTTTTTTCCTGATCATTCTGTTTATTATTACGATGTTATGACTATTACGGTTAGTATAACTATTACTATGATTATTACGGCTATTATGATTGTTGCTATGGCAATTATGATTATTATAATGATTTTTATGACTGTTGTGGTTATTATGACGATTACTATGATTATAATGGTTGATAGTATGGTAGTTATGATCATCAGTCAGATTAATATAGCTATAATGGTTATTATGGTTATTATGGCTATTATAATGGTTATTAGGGTTGTTTCCAAGTCTATTATGGTTATTATCATGATTATTATGATTATTATGTTTCCTAGTATGATTGTGAGAATTATTATGATCATTCTTACGATTATTCTGGTTATAATGGCTATTAAGATTATTATGGTTGTAATAACGAGTATTAGGTTATTTCCATGATTATTCTGTATATTATAACGATGTTATGATTATTACAGTTAGTATAACGATTACTATAATTATTACGGCTATTATGATTGTTGCTATGATTGTTATGATTGTTGTGGGTATTATGACGATTACTATGATTATAATGGTTGATAGCATGGTTATTATGGTCATCATTCGGATTACTATGGCTATTAAGATTATTATGGTTATTATGTCTATTATATTGGTTATTATGATCGTTTCCAAGTCTATTATGTTTATTATAATGATTATTATGATTATAATGTTGCTTAGTATTACTGTGAGGGTTATTATGATCATTACTATTATTATTCTGGTTATTATGGTTATTAAGATTATTATGGCTGTAATAACGATTATTAGGTTATTTGCATGATTATTCTGTATATTATAACGATGTTATGATTATTACGGTCAGTGTAACGATTACTATGATTATCACGGCTATTATGATTGTTGCTATGATAATTATGATTATAATTATGATTGTCATGATTGTTGTGGTTATCATGACGATTACTATGATTATATTGGTTGATAGCATGGTAATCATGATCATCATTCAGATTACTATAGCTATTATGATGAATATCGTTATCAGGGCTATTATAATTGTTATTACGGTTGTTTCCAAGTTTATTATGGTTATTGTCATGTTTATTATCATTATTATTGTGTTGTTATGTTTGTTGTGGGGTTTATGACGATTACTATGATTATAATGGTTGATAGTATGGTAGTTATGATCATCAGTCAGATTAATATAGCTATAATGGTTATTATGGTTATTATGGCTATTATAATGGTTATTAGGGTTGTTTCCAAGTCTATTATGGTTATTATCATGATTATTATGATTATTATGTTTCCTAGTATGATTGTGAGAATTATTATGATCATTATTACGATTATTCTGGTTATAATGGCTATTAAGATTATTATGGTTGTAATAACGAGTATTAGGTTATTTCCATGATTATTCTGTATATTATAACGATGTTATGATTATTACTGTTAGTATAACGATTACTATGATTATTACGGCTATTATGATTGTTGCTATGATTGTTATGATTGTTGTGGGTATTATCACGATTACTATGATTATAATGGTTGATAGCATGGTTATTATGATCATCATTCAGATTACTATAACTATTATGGTTATTACGTTTGTTATGTCTATTATATTGGTTATTATGGCTGTTTCCAAGTCTATTATGGTTATTATCATGATTGTTATGATTATTATGTTTCTGAGCATGATTATGACGAATACTATGATCATCAATGACATTCTTATAGTGATTACGACTATTACGATTATTATGGCTATAATAACCATTATTACGTTTTTTTCCTGATCATTCTGTTTATTATTACGATGTTATGACTATTACGGTTAGTATAACTATTACTATGATTATTACGGCTATTATGATTGTGCTATGATTATTATGATTATTATTATGATTGTTATGATTGTTGTGGTTATTATGAGGGTTACTATGATTATAATGGTTGATAGCATGGTAATCATGATCATCATTCAGATTACTATAGCTATAATGGTTATTATGGTTATTATGGCTATTATAATGGTTATTAGGGTTGTTTCCAAGTCTATTATGGTTATTATCATGATTATTATGATTATTATGTTTCCTAGTATGATTGTGAGAATTATTATGATCATTGTTACGATTATTCTGGTTATAATGGCTATTAAGATTATTATGGTTGTAATAACGAGTATTAGGTTATTTCCATGATTATTCTGTATATTATAACGATGTTATGATTATTACAGTTAGTATAACGATTACTATGATTATTACGGCTATTATGATTGTTGCTATGATTGTTATGATTGTTGTGGGTATTATGACGATTACTATGATTATAATGGTTGATAGCATGGTTATTATGGTCATCATTCGGATTACTATGGCTATTAAGATTATTATGGTTATTATGTCTATTATATTGGTTATTATGATCGTTTCCAAGTCTATTATGTTTATTATAATGATTATTATGATTATAATTTTGCTTAGTATTACTGTGAGGGTATTATGATCATTACTATTATTATTCTGGTTATTATGGTTATTAAGATTATTATGGCTGTAATAACGATTATTAGGTTTTTTGCATGATTATTCTGTATATTATAACGATGTTATGATTATTACGGTCAGTGTAACGATTACTATGATTATCACGGCTATTATGATTTTTGCTATGATTATTATGACTATTATTATGATTGTTATGATTTTTGTGGTTATTATGACGATTACTATGATTGTAATGGTTGATGGCATAGAAATCATGATCATCATTCAGATTACTATAGCTATTATGATTAATACGGTTATCATGGCTATTATAATGGTTATTATGGTTGTTTCCAAGTTTATTATGGTTATTGTCATGTTTATTATCATTATTATTATGATTGTTATGTTTGTTGTGGGGTTTATGACGATTACTATGATTATAATTGTTGATAGCATGGTACTTATGATCATCATTCAGATTACTATAACTATTATGATTATTATGGTTGTTATGGCTAATATAATGGTTATTATGGCTGTTTCCAAGTCTATTATGGTTATTATCATGATTATTATGATTATTATGTTTCTTAGCATGATTATGACGAATACTATGATCATCAATGACATTCTTATGGTGATTACGACTATTACGATTATTATGGCAATAATAACGATTATTAGGTAATTTCTATGATCATTCTGTTTATTATTACGATGCTATGACTATTACGGTTAGTATAACTATTACTATAATTATTGCGTCTATTATGATTGTTGCTATGATTATTATGATTATTATTATGATTGTTAAGATTGTTGTGGTTATTATGACGATTACTATGATTATAATGGTTGATAGTATGGTAGTTATGATCATCAGTCAGATTAATATAGCTATAATGGTTATTATGGTTATTATGGCTATTATAATGGTTATTAGGGTTGTTTCCAAGTCTATTATGGTTATTATCATGATTATTATGATTATTATGTTTCCTAGTATGATTGTGAGAATTATTATGATCATTATTACGATTATTCTGGTTATAATGGCTATTAAGATTATTATGGTTGTAATAACGAGTACTAGGTTATTTCCATGATTATTCTGTATAATAAAACGATGTTATGATTATTACAGTTAGTATAACGATTACTATGATTATTACGGCTATTATGATTGTTGCTATGATTGTTATGATTGTTGTGGGTATTATGACGATTACTATGATTATAATGGTTGATAGCATGGTTATTATGATCATCATTCAGATTACTATAACTATTATGATTATTACGGTTGTTATGTCTATTATATTGGTTATTATGGCTGTTTCCAAGTCTATTATGGTTATTATCATGATTGTTATGATTATTATGTTTCTGAGCATGATTATGACGAATACTATGATCATCAATGACATTCTTATGGTGATTACGACTATTACGATTATTATGGCTATAATAACCATTATTAGGTTTTCTTCCTGATCATTCTGTTTATTATTACGATGTTATGACTATTACGGTTAGTATAACTATTACTATGATTATTACGGCTATTATGATTGTGCTATGATTATTATGATTATTATTATGATTGTTATGATTGTTGTGGTTATTATGAGGGTTACTATGATTATAATGGTTGATAGCATGGTAATCATGATCATCATTCAGATTACTATAGCTATTATGATGAATATCATTATCAGGGCTATTATAATGGCTATTATGGTTGTTTCCACGTTTATTATGGTTACTGTCATGTTTATTATCATTATTATTATGATTGTTATGTTTGTTGTGGGTATTGTGACGATTACTATGATTATAATTATTGATAGCATGGTAATTATGATCATCAGTCAGATTAATATAGCTATTATGGTTATTATGGTTATTATGGCTATTATAATGGTTATTATGGTTGTTTCCAAGTTTATTATGGTTATTGTCATGTTTATTATCATTATTATTATGATTGTTATGTTTGTTGTGGGGTTTATGACGATTACTATGATTATAATTGTTGATAGCATGGTACTTATGATCATCATTCAGATTACTATAACTATTATGATTATTATGGTTGTTATGGCTAATATAATGGTTATTATGGCTGTTTCCAAGTCTATTATGGTTATTATCATGATTATTATGATTATTATGTTTCTTAGCATGATTATGACGAATACTATGATCATCAATGACATTCTTATGGTGATTACGACTATTACGATTATTATGGCAATAATAACGATTATTAGGTAATTTCTATGATCATTCTGTTTATTATTACGATGCTATGACTATTACGGTTAGTATAACTATTACTATAATTATTGCGTCTATTATGATTGTTGCTATGATTATTATGATTATTATTATGATTGTTAAGATTGTTGTGGTTATTATGACGATTACTATGATTATAATGGTTGATAGTATGGTAGTTATGATCATCAGTCAGATTAATATAGCTATAATGGTTATTATGGTTATTATGGCTATTATAATGGTTATTAGGGTTGTTTCCAAGTCTATTATGGTTATTATCATGATTATTATGATTATTATGTTTCCTAGTATGATTGTGAGAATTATTATGATCATTATTACGATTATTCTGGTTATAATGGCTATTAAGATTATTATGGTTGTAATAACGAGTATTAGGTTATTTCCATGATTATTCTGTATAATAAAACGATGTTATGGTTATTACTGTTAGTATAACGATTACTATGATTATTACGGCTATTATGATTGTTGCTATGATTGTTATGATTGTTGTGGGTATTATGACGATTACTATGATTATAATGGTTGATAGCATGGTTATTATGATCATCATTCAGATTACTATAACTATTATGATTATTACGGTTGTTATGTCTATTATATTGGTTATTATGGCTGTTTCCAAGTCTATTATGGTTATTATCATGATTGTTATGATTATTATGTTTCTGAGCATGATTATGACGAATACTATGATCATCAATGACATTCTTATGGTGATTACGACTATTACGATTATTATGGCTATAATAACCATTATTAGGTTTTCTTCCTGATCATTCTGTTTATTATTACGATGTTATGACTATTACGGTTAGTATAACTATTACTATGATTATTACGGCTATTATGAATGTGCTATGATTATTATGATTATTATTATGATTGTTATGATTGTTGTGGTTATTATGAGGGTTACTATGATTATAATGGTTGATAGCATGGTAATCATGATCATCATTCAGATTACTATAGCTATTATGATGAATATCATTATCAGGGCTATTATAATGGCTATTATGGTTGTTTCCACGTTTATTATGGTTACTGTCATGTTTATTATCATTATTATTATGATTGTTATGTTTGTTGTGGGTATTGTGACGATTACTATGATTATAATTATTGATAGCATGGTAATTATGATCATCAGTCAGATTAATATAGCTATTATGGTTATTATGGTTATTATGGCTATTATAATGGTTATTAGGGTTGTTTCCAAGTCTATTATGCTTATTATCATGATTACTATGATTATTATGTTTCTTAGTATGATTGTGAGAATTATTATGATCATTACTACGATTATTCTGGTTATAATGGTTATTAAGGTTATTATGTCTGTAATAACGATTATTAGGTTATTTCCATGATTATTCTGTATATTATAACGATGTTATGATTATTACAGCCAGTATAACTATTACTATGATTATTACGTCTATTATGACTGTTGCTATGATTATTATGATTATTATTATGATTGTCGTGGTTATCATGACGATTACTATGATTATAATGGTTGATAGCATGGTTATTATGGTCATCATTCGGATTACTATGGCTGTTAAGATTATTATGGTTATTATGTCTATTATATTGGTTATTATGGCTGTTTCCAAGTCTATTATGGTTATTATCATGATTATTATGATTATTATGTTTCTGAGCATGATTATGACGAATACTATGATCATCAATGACATTCTTATGGTGATTACGACTATTACGATTATTATGGCTATAATAACCATTATTAGGTTTTCTTCCTGATCATTCTGTTTATTATTACGATGTTATGACTATTACGGTTAGTATAACTATTACTATGATTATTACGGCTATTATGATTGTTGCTATGGCAATTATGATTATTATAATGATTTTTATGACTGTTGTGGTTATTATGACGATTACTATGATTATAATGGTTGATAGTATGGTAGTTATGATCATCAGTCAGATTAATATAGCTATAATGGTTATTATGGTTATTATGGCTATTATAATGGTTATTAGGGTTGTTTCCAAGTCTATTATGGTTATTATCATGATTATTATGATTATTATGTTTCCTAGTATGATTGTGAGAATTATTATGATCATTCTTACGATTATTCTGGTTATAATGGCTATTAAGATTATTATGGTTGTAATAACGAGTATTAGGTTATTTCCATGATTATTCTGTATATTATAACGATGTTATGATTATTACAGTTAGTATAACGATTACTATGATTATTACGGCTATTATGATTGTTGCTATGATTGTTATTATTGTTGTGGGTATTATGACGATTACTATGATTATAATGGTTGATAGCATGGTTATTATGGTCATCATTCGGATTACTATGGCTATTAAGATTATTATGGTTATTATGTCTATTATATTGGTTATTATGATCGTTTCCAAGTCTATTATGTTTATTATTATCATTATTATGATTATAATGTTGCTTAGTATTACTGTGAGGGTTATTATGATCATTACTATTATTATTCTGGTTATTACGGTTATTAAGATTATTATGGCTGTAATAACGATTATTAGGTTATTTGCATGATTATTCTGTATATTATAACGATGTTATGATTATTACGATCAGTGTAACGATTACTATGATTATCACGGCTATTATGATTGTTGCTATGATAATTATGATTATAATTATGATTGTCATGATTGTTGTGGTTATCATGACGATTACTATGATTATATTGGTTGATAGCATGGTAATCATGATCATCATTCAGATTACTATAGCTATTATGATGAATATCATTATCAGGGCTATTATAATTGTTATTATGGTTGTTTCCAAGTTTATTATGGTTATTGTCATGTTTATTATCATTATTATTATGATTGATATGTTTGTTGTGGTTATTATGACGATTACTATGATTATAATTGTTGATAGCACGATAATTATGCTCATCAGTCAGATTACTATAGCTATTATGGTTATTATGGTTATTATGGCTGTTATAATGGTTATTAGGGTTGTTTCCAAGTCTATTATGGTTATTATCATGATTATTATGATTATTATGTTTCTTAGTATGATTGTGAGGGTTATTATGACCATCACTGAGATTCTTATGGTGATTACGACTATTATGATTATTATGGCTATAATAACGATTATTAGGCTATTTCCATGATTATTCTCTTTATTATTACAATGTTATGATTGCTACAGTTAGTATAACTATTACTATGGTAATTACGTCTATTATGATTTTTGCTATGATTATTATGACTATTATTATGATTGTTAATGATTTTTGTGGTTATTATGACGACTACTATGATTATAATGGTTGATAGCATGGTAGTTATGATCATCAGTCAGATTATTATAGCTATTACGGTTATTACGGTCATTATGGCTATTATAATGGTTATTATGATTGTTTCCAAATCTATTATGGTTATTATTATGATTATCATGATTATAAAGTTCCTTAGCATGATTGTGAGGGTTATTATGATCATTATTATTATTATTCTGGTTATTATGGCTATTAAGATTATTATGGCTGTAATAACGATTATTAGGTTATTTCCATGATTATTCTGTATATTATAACGATGTTATGATTATTACAGTTAGTATAACGATTACTATGATTATCACGGCTATTATGATTGTTGCTATGATAATTATGATTATAATTATGATTGTCATGATTGTTGTGACTATCATGACGATTACTATGATTATATTGGTTGATAGCATGGTTACTATGATCATCATACAGATTACTATAGCTATTATGATTATTATGGTTATTATGGCTATTATAATGTTTGTTATGGTTGTTTACATGTCTACTATTGTTATTATCATGATTATTATGATTATTATGTTTCTTAGTACGATTATGACGAATATTATGATAATCACTGAGATTCTTATGGCGATTACGACTATTACGTTTATTATGGCTGTAATAGCGATTATTAGGTAATTTCTATGATCATTCTGTTTATTATTACGATGTTATGACTATTACGGTTAGTATAACTATTACTATGATTATTACGGCTATTGTGATTGTTGCTATGGTAATTATGATTATTATTATGATTTTTATGATTGTTGTGGTTATTATGACGATTACTATGATTATAATGGTTGATAGCATGGTTACTATGATCGTCATACAGATTACTATAGCTATTATGATTATTATGGTTATTATGGCTACTATAATGTTTGTTATGGTTGTTTACATGTCTACTATTGTTATTATCATGTATATTATGATTATTATGTTTCTTAGAACGATTATGACGAATCTTATGATAATCACTGAGATTCTTATGGCGATTACGACTATTACGATTATTATGGCTGTAATAGCGATTATTAGGCTATTTCCATGATTATTCTGTTTATTATCACGATGTTATGATTATTACAGTCAGTATAACTATTACCATGATTATTACGTCTATTATGATTGTTCCTATGATTATTATGACTATTATTATGATTGTTATGATTGTTGTGGTTATCATGATTATTACTATGATTATAATGGATAATAGCATCGTTATTATGGTCATCATTCGGATTACTATGGCTAATAAGATTACTATGGTTATTATGGCTATTATAATGGTTATTATGATCGTTTCCATGTCTATTAAGGTTATTATTATGATTATTATGATTATAATGTATCATAGTATGTTTGCGATGATTATTACGATCATTATGATGATTAATCTGGTTATTATGGTTATTAAGATTATTATGGCTGTAATATCGTTTATTAGGTTATTTCCATGATTATTCTGTTTATTATTACGATGTTATGATTATTACAGTCAGTATAACTATTACTATAGTTATTGCGTCTATTATGATTGTTGCTATGATTATTATGATTATTATTATGATTGTTAAGATTGTTGTGGTTATTATGACGATTACTATGATTATAATGGTTGATAGCATGTTAATCATGATCATCATTCAGATTACTACAGCTATTATGATTAATACGGTTATCATGGGTATTATACTGGGTATTATGGTTGTTTCCAAGTCTATTATGGTTATTATCATGATTATTATGATTATTATGTTTCTGAGCATGATTATGACGAATACTATGATCATCAATGACGTTCTTATGGTGATTACGACTATTACGATTATTATGGCTATAATAACCATTATTAGGTTTTTTTCCTGATCATTCTGTTTATTATTACGATGTTATTGTCATGTTTATTATCATTATTATTATGATTGCTATGTTTGTTGTGGGTATTATGACGATTACTATGATAATAATTGTTGATAGCATGGTAATTATGATCATCAGTCAGATTAATATAGCTATTATGGTTATTATGGTTGTTATGGCTAATGTAATGGTTATTATGGCTGTTTCCAAGTCTATTATGGTTATTATCATGATTATTATGATTATTATGTTTCTTAGCATGATTATGACGAATACTATGATCATCAATGACATTCTTATGGTGATTACGACTATTACGATTATTATGGCAATAATAACGATTATTAGGTAATTTCTATGATCATTCTGTTTATTATTACGATGTTATGACTATTACGGTTAGTATAACTATTACTATGATTATTACGGCTATTATGATTGCTGCTATGGTAATTATGATTATTATTATGATTTTTATGACTGTTGTGGTTATTATGACGATTACTATGATTATAATGGTTGATAGTATGGTAGTTATGATCATCAGTCAGATTAATATATCTATAATGGTTATTATGGTTATTATGGCTATTATAATGGTTATTAGGGTTGTTTCCAAGTCTATTATGGTTATTATCATGATTATTATGATTATTATGTTTCCTAGTATGATTGTGAGAATTATTATGATCATTGTTACGATTATTCTGGTTATAATGGCTATTAAGATTATTATGGTTGTAATAACGAGTATTAGGTTATTTCCATGATTATTCTGTATATTATAACGATGTTATGTTTATTACAGTTAGTGTAACGATTACTATGATTATTACGGCTATTATGATTGTTGCTATGATTGTTATGATTGTTGTGGGTATTATGACGATTACTATGATTATAATGGTTGATAGCATGGTTATTATGGTCATCATTCGGATTACTATGGCTATTAAGATTATTATGGTTATTATGTCTATTATATTGGTTATTATGATCGTTTCCAAGTCTATTATGTTTATTATAATGATTATTATGGTTATAATGTTGCTTAGTATTACTGTGAGGGTTATTATGATCATTACTATTATTATTCTGGTTATTATGGTTATTAAGATTATTATGGCTGTAATAACGATTATTAGGTTATTTTCATGATTATTCTGTATATTATAACGATGTTATGATTATTACAGTCAGTGTAACGATTACTATGATTATCACGGCTATTATGATTGTTGCTACGATAATTATGGGTATAATTATGATTGTCATGATTGTTGTGGTTATCATGACGATTACTATGATTATATTGGTTGATAGCATGGTAATCATGATCATCATTCAGATTACTATAGCTGTTATGATTATTATGTTTATTATGTCTATTATATTGGTTATTATGATTGTTTCCAAATCTATTATGGTTATTATTATGATTATCATGATTATAAAGTTCCTTAGCATGATTGTGAGGGTTATTATGATCATTATTATTATTATTCTGGTTATTATGGCTATTAAGATTATTATGGCTGTAATAACGATTATTAGGTTGTTTCCATGATTATTCTGTATATTATAACGATGTTATGACTATTACAGTTAGTATAACGATTACTATGATTATCACGGCTATTATGATTGTTGCTATGATAATTATGATTATAATTATGATTGTCATGATTGTTGTGACTATCATGACGATTACTATGATTATATTGGTTGATAGCATGGTTACTATGATCATCATACAGATTACTATAGCTATTATGATTATTATGGTTATTATGGCTATTATAATGTTTGTTATGGTTGTTTACATGTCTACTGTTGTTATTATCATGATTATTATGATTATTATGTTTCTTAGTACGATTATGACGAATATTATGATAATCACTGAGATTCTTATGGCGATTACGACTATTACGATTATTATGGCTGTAATAGCGATTATTAGGTAATTTCTATGATCATTCTGTTTATTATTACGATGTTATGACTATTACGGTTAGTATAACTATTACTATGATTATTACGGCTATTATGATTGTTGCTATGGTAATTATGATTATTATAATGATTTCTATGACTGTTGTTGTTATTATGACGATTACTATGATTATAATGGTTGATAGTATGGTAGTTATGATCATCAGTCAGATTAATATAGCTATAATGGTTATTATGGTTATTATGGCTATTATAATGGTTATTGGGGTTGCTTCCAAGTCTATTATGGTTATTATCATGATTATTATGATTATTATGTTTCCTAGTATGATTGTGAGAATTATTATGATCATTGTTACGATTATTCTGGTTATAATGGCTATTAAGATTATTATGGCTGTAATAGCGAGTATTAGGTTATTTCCATGATTATTCTGTATATTATAACGATGTTATGATTATTACAGTTAGTATAACGATTACTATGATTATTACGGCTATTATGATTGTTGCTATGATTGTTATGATTGTTGTGGGTATAATGACGATTACTATGATTATAATGGTTGATAGCATGGTTATTATGGTCATCATTCGGATTACTATGGCTATTAAGATTATTATGGTTATTATGTCTATTATATTGGTTATTATGATCGTTTCCAAGTCTATTATGTTTATTATAATGATTATTATGATTATAATGTTGCTTAGTAATACTGTGAGGGTTATTATGATCATTACTATTATTATTCTGGTTATTATGGTTATTAAGATTATTATGGCTGTAATAACGATTATTAGGTTATTTGCATGATTATTCTGTATATTATAACGATGTTATGATTATTACGGTCAGTGTAACGATTACTATGATTATCACGGCTATTATGATTGTTGCTATGATAATTATGATTATAATTATGATTGTCATGATTGTTGTGGTTATCATGACGATTACTATGATTATATTGGTTGATAGCATGGTAATCATGATCATCATTCAGATTACTATAGTTATTATGATGAATATCATTATCAGGGCTATTATAATTGTTATTATGGTTGTTTCCAAGTTTATTATGGTTATTGTCATGTTTATTTTCATTGTTATTATGATTGATATGCTTGTTGTGGTTATTATGACGATTACTATGATTATAATGGTTGATAGCACGATAATTATGATCATCAGTCAGATTACTATAGCTATTATGGTTATTATGGTTGTTATGGCTAATATAATGGTTATTATGGCTGTTTCCAAGTCTATTATGTTTATTATCATGATTATTATGATTATTATGTTTCTTAGCATGATTATGACGAATACTATGATCATCAATGACATTCTTATGGTGATTACGACTATTACGATTATTATGGCAATAATAACGATTATTAGGTAATTTCTATGATCATTCTGTTTATTATTACGATGTTATGACTATTACGGTTAGTATAACTATTACTATGATTATTACGACCTATTATGATTGTTGCTATGATAATTACGATTATTCCTATGATTGTTATGATTGTTGTGGTTATTATGACGATTACCATGATTATAATGGTTCATAGCATGGTTATTATGATCATCATTCAGATTACTATAGCTATTACGATTATTATGGTTATTATGGCTATTATAATGGTTATTATGATTGATTCCAAGTCTATTACGGTTATTATCATTATTATTATGATTACTATGTTTCTTAGTATGATTACGACGAGTATTATGATCATCACTGAGATTCTTACGGCGATTACGACTATTACGATTATTATGGCTATAATAACCATTATTAGGTTTTTTTCCTGATCATTCTGTTTATTATTACGATGTTATGACTATTGCGGTTAGTATAACTATTACTATGATTATTACGGCTATTATGATTGTTGCTATGGTAATTATGATTATTATTATGATTTTTATGATTGTTGTGGTTATTATGACGATTACTATGATTATAATGGTTGATAGTATGGTAGTTATGATCATCAGTCAGATTAATATAGCTATAATGGTTATTATGGTTATTATGGCTATTATAATGGTTATTAGGTTTGTTTCCAAGTCTATCATGGTTATTATCATGATTATTATGATTATTATGTTTCCTAGTATGATTGTGAGTTTTATTATGATCATTCTTACGATTATTCTGGTTATAATGGCTATTAAGATTATTATGGTTGTAATAACGAGTATTAGGTTATTTCCATGATTATTCTGTATATTATAACGATGTTATGATTATTACAGTTAGTATAACGATTACTATGATTATTACGGCTATTATGATTGTTGCTATGATTGTTATGATTGTTGTGGGTATTATGACGATTACTATGATTATAATGGTTGATAGCATGGTTATTATGATCATCATTCAGATTACTATAACTATTATGATTATTACGGTTGTTATGGCTATTATAATGGTTATTGTGGCTGTTTCCAAGTCTATTATGATTATTATCATGATTATTATGATTATTATGTTTCTGAGCATGATTATGACGAATACTATGATCATCAATGACATTCTTATGGTGATTACGACTATTACGATTATTATGGCTATAATAACCATTATTAGGTTTTTTTCCTGCTCATTCTGTTTATTATTACGATGTTATGACTATTACGGTTAGTATAACTATAACTATGATTATTACGGCTATTATGATTGTTGCTATGGTAATTATGATTATTATAATGATTTTTATGACTGTTGTGGTTATTATGACGATTACTATGATTATAATGGTTGATAGTATGGTAGTTATGATCATCAGTCAGATTAATATAGCTATAATGGTTATTATGGTTATTATGGCTATTATAATGGTTATTAGGTTTGTTTCCAAGTCTATTATGGTTATTATCATGATTATTATGATTATTATGTTTCCTAGTATGATTGTGAGAATTATTATGATCATTGTTACGATTATTCTGGTTATAATGGCTATTAAGATTATTATGGTTGTAATAACGAGTATTAGGTTATTTCCATGATTATTCTGTATATTATAACGATGTTATGATTATTACAGTTAGTATAACGATTACTATGATTATTACGGCTATTATGATTGTTGCTATGATTGTTATGATTGTTGTGGGTATTATGACGATTACTATGATTATAATTGTTGATAGCATGGTAATTATGATCATCATTCAGATTAGTATGACTATTATGATTATTATGGTTGTTATGGCTAATATAATGGTTATTATGGCTGTTTCCAAGTCTATTATGGTTATTATCATGATTATTATGTTTATTATGTTTCTTAGCATGATTATGACGAATACTATGATCATCAATGACATTCTTATGGTGATTACGACTATTACGATTATTATGGCAATAATAACGATTATTAGGTAATTTCTATGATCATTCTGTTTATTATTACGATGTTATGACTATTACGGTTAGTATAACTATTACTATGATTATTACGACCTATTATGATTGTTGCTATGATAATTACGATTATTCCTATGATTCTTATGATTGTTGTGGTTATTATGACGATTACCATGATTATAATGGTTCATAGCATGGTTATTATGACCATCATTCAGATTACTATAGCTATTACGATTATTATGGTTATTATGGCTATTATAATGGTTATTATGGTTGATTCCAAGTCTATTACGGTTATTATCATTATTATTATGATTACTATGTTTCTTAGTATGATTACGACGAGTATTATGATCATCACTGAGATTCTTACGGCGATTACGACTATTACGATTATTATGGCTATAATAACCATTATTAGGTTTTTTTCCTGATCATTCTGTTTATTATTACGATGTTATGACTATTACGGTTAGTATAACTATTACTATGATTATTACGGCTATTATGATTGTTGCTATGATTGTTATGATTGTTGTGGGTATTATGACGATTACTATGATTATAATGGTTGATAGCATGGTTATTATGATCATCATTCAGATTACTATAAGTATTATGATTATTACGGTTGTTATGGCTATTATAATGGTTATTGTGGCTGTTTCCAAGTCTATTATGGTTATTATCATGATTATTATGATTATTATGTTTCTGAGCATGATTATGACGAATACTATGATCATCAATGACGTTCTTATGGTGATTACGACTATTACGATTATTATGGCTATAATAACCATTATTAGGTTTTTTTCCTGATCATTCTGTTTATTATTACGATGTTATGACTATTACGGTTAGTATAACTATTACTATGATTATTACGGCTATTATGATTGTTGCTATGGTAATTATGATTATTATAATGATTTTTATGACTGTTGTTGTTATTATGACGATTACTATGAATATAATGGTTGATAGTATGGTAGTTATGATCATCAGTCAGATTAATATAGCTATAATGGTTATTATGGTTATTATGGCTATTATAATGGTTATTGGGGTTGCTTCCAAGTCTATTATGGTTATTATCATGATTATTATGATTATTATGTTTCCTAGTATGATTGTGAGAATTATTATGATCATTGTTACGATTATTCTGGTTATAATGGCTATTAAGATTATTATGGCTGTAATAGCGAGTATTAGGTTATTTCCATGATTATTCTGTATATTATAACGATGTTATGATTATTACAGTTAGTATAACGATTACTATGATTATTACGGCTATTATGATTGTTGCTATGATTGTTATGATTGTTGTGGGTATAATGACGATTACTATGATTATAATGGTTGATAGCATGGTTATTATGGTCATCATTCGGATTACTATGGCTATTAAGATTATTATGGTTATTATGTCTATTATATTGGTTATTATGATCGTTTCCAAGTCTATTATGTTTATTATAATGATTATTATGATTATAATGTTGCTTAGTATTACTGTGAGGGTTATTATGATCATTACTATTATTATTCTGGTTATTATGGTTATTAAGATTATTATGGCTGTAATAACGATTATTAGGTTATTTGCATGATTATTCTGTATATTATAACGATGTTATGATTATTACGGTCAGTGTAACGATTACTATGATTATCACGGCTATTATGATTGTTGCTATGATAATTATGATTATAATTATGATTGTCATGATTGTTGTGGTTATCATGACGATTACTATGATTATATTGGTTGATAGCATGGTAATCATGATCATCATTCAGATTACTATAGCTATTATGATGAATATCATTATCAGGGCTATTATAATTGTTATTATGGTTGTTTCCAAGTTTATTATGGTTATTGTCATGTTTATTATCATTATTATTATGATTGATATGTTTGTTGTGGTTATTATGACGATTACTATGATTATAATTGTTGATAGCACGATAATTATGATCATCAGTCAGATTACTATAGCTATTATGGTTATTATGGTTATTATGGCTGTTATAATGGTTATTAGGGTTGTTTCCAAGTCTATTATGGTTATTTTCATGATTATTATGATTATGATGTTTTTTAGTATGATTGTGAGGATTATTATGACCATTATTGTGGTTATTCTGCTTATTATGGTTATTAAGAATTATATGGCTGTAATAACGATTATTAGGCTAT